>NW_027036219.1:0-13235 GCF_034236695.1 Oncorhynchus nerka
TTAATAGGGTTTTAATGTGACGTTCAGGGTTTTAATCAGGGGTTTTAATCAGGGGTTTTAATGTGATGTTCAGGGGTTTTAATGTGATGTTCAGGGTTTTAATGTGGCGTTCAGGGTTTTAATGTGGCGTTCAGGGGTTTTAATCAGAGGTTTTAATGTGACGTTCAGGGATTTTAATGTGACGTTCAGGGGTTTTAATGTGACGTTCAGGGGTTTTAATGTGACGTTCAGGGGTTTTAATCAGAGGTTTTAATCAGGGGTTTTAATGTGACGTTCAGGGGTTTTAATCAGGGTTTTAATGTGACGTTCAGGGTTTAACAGGGGTTTAATCAGGGGTTTTAATGTGACGTTCAGGGGTTTTAATGTGACGTTCAGGGTTTTAATCAGGGTTTTAATGTGATGTTCAGGGGTTTTAATGGATGTTCAGGGGTTTTAATCGTGGGCTTTAATCAGGGGTTTTAATCAGGGGTTTTAATGTGACGTTCAGGGGTTTTAATGTGACGCTCAGGGGTTTAATCAGGGGTTTTAATGTGACGTTCAGGGGTTTTAATCAGGGTTTTAATGTGACGCTCAGGGGTTTTAATCAGGGGTTTTAATCAGGGGTTTTAATGTGATGTTCAGGGTTTTAATGTGGCGTTCAGGGGTTTTAATCCAGGGTTTTAATGTGACGTTCAGGGTTTTAATCAGGGATTTTAATGCGATGTCAGGGGTTTTAATGTGACGTTCAGGGTTTTAATCAGAGGTTTTAATGTGACGTTCAGGGGTTTTAATCAGGGTTTTAATCAGGGGTTTTAATGTGACGTTCAGGGGTTTTAATGTCAGGGTTTTAATCAGGGTTTTAATGTGACGTTCAGGGGTTTTAATCAGGGGTTTAATCAGGGATTTTAATGTGACGTTCAGGGGTTTTAATGTGACGTTCAGGGTTTTAATCAGGGGTTTTAATGTGACGTTCAGGGTTTTAATCAGGGGTTTTAATGTAGCGTTCAGGGTTTTAATCAGGGTTTTAATCAGAGGTTTTAATGTGGCGTTCAGGGTTTTAATCAGGGATTTTTAATCAGGGATTTTAATGTGATGTTCAGGGGTTTTAATGTGACGTTCAGGGGTTTTAATCAGGGGTTTTAATGTGACGTTCAGGGGTTTTAATCAGGGGTTTTAATCAGGGGTTTTAATGTGACGTTCAGGGGTTTTAATCAGGGGTTTTAATCAGAGGTTTTAATGTGACGTTCAGGGGTTTTAATCAGGGGTTTTAATGTGACGTTCAGGGGTTTTAATCAGGGGTTTTAATGTGACGTTCAGGGTTTTAATCAGGGTTTTAATGTGACGTTCAGGGGTTTTAATCAGGGGTTTTAATGTGACGTTCAGGGGTTTTAATCAGGGGTTTTAATGTGACGTTCAGGGGTTTTAATGTGATGTTCAGGGGTTTTAATGTGACGTTCAGGGGTTTTAATCAGGGGTTTTAATGTGACGTTCAGGGGTTTTAATCAGGGGTTTTAATGTGACGTTCAGGGGTTTTAATCAGGGGTTTTAATGTGACGTTCAGGGGTTTTAATCAGGGTTTTAATCAGGGATTTTAATGCGGCGTTCAGGGGTTTTAATCAGGAGGTTTTAATCAGGGGTTTTAATCAGGGTTTAATGTGACGTTCAGGGATTTTAATGTGGCGTTCAGGGGTTTTAATCAGGGGTTTTAATGTGGCGTTCAGGGTTTTAATCAGGGGTTTTAATGTGACGTTCAGGGTTTTAATGTGACGTTCAGGGTTTTAATCAGGGGTTTTAATGTGATCAGGGTTTTAATCAGGGGTTTTAATGTGACGTTCAGGGATTTTAATCAGGGTTTTAATGTGGCGTTCAGGGGTTTTAATGTGATGTTCAGGGGTTTTAATGTGGCGTTCAGGGGTTTTAATCAGGGGTTTTAATGTGACGTTCAGGGTTTTAATCAGGGATTTTAATGTGGCGTTCAGGGTTTTAATCAGGGTTTTAATGTGACGTTCAGGGGTTTTAATCAGGGGTTTTAATGTGACGTTCAGGGGTTTTAATCAGGGGTTTTAATCAGGGTTTTAATGTGATGTTCAGGGGTTTTAATGTGACGTTCAGGGGTTTTAATCAGGGTTTTAATGTGACGTTCAGGGTTTTAATCAGGGATTTTAATGTGATGTTCAGGGGTTTTAATGTGACGTTCAGGGGTTTTAATCAGGGGTTTTAATGTGACGTTCAGGGTTTTAATCAGGGATTTTAATGTGACGTTCAGGGATTTTAATGTGATGTTCAGGGTTTTAATGTACGTTCAGGGTTTTAATCAGGGTTTTAATGTGACGTTCAGGGGTTTTAATGTGACGTTCAGGGTTTTAATGTGACATTAGGGGTTTTAATCAGGGTTTTAATGTGACGTTCAGGGTTTTAATCAGAGGTTTTAATCAGGGTTTTAATGTGACGTTCAGGGTTTTAATCAGAGGTTTTAATCAGGGTTTTAATCAGGGGTTTTAATCAGGGTTTTAATGTGATGTTCAGGGGTTTTAATGTGCGTTCAGGGTTTTAATCAGGGGTTTTAATGTGACGTTCAGGGGTTTTAATCAGGGCTTTTAATCAGGGATTTTAATGTGATGTTCAGGGGTTTTAATGTGACGTTCAGGGGTTTTAATCAGGGGTTTTAATGTGACGTTCAGGGGTTTTAATCAGGGGTTTAATGTGACGTTCAGGGGTTTTAATCAGGGGTTTTAATCAGAGGTTTTAATGTGACGTTCAGGGGTTTTAATCAGGGATTTTAATGTGATGTTCAGGGGTTTTAATGTGACGTTCAGGGGTTTTAATCAGGGGTTTTAATGTGACGTTCAGGGGTTTTAATCAGGGGTTTTAATCAGGGGTTTTAATGTGACGTTCAGGGGTTTTAATCAGGGGTTTTAATCAGAGGTTTTAATGTGACGTTCAGGGGTTTTAATCATGGGTTTTAATGTGACGTTCAGGGGTTTTAATCAGGGGTTTTAATGTGACGTTCAGGGGTTTTAATCAGGGGTTTTAATGTGACGTTCAGGGGTTTTAATGTGATGTTCAGGGGTTTTAATGTGGCGTTCAGGGTTTTAATCAGGGTTTTAATGTGACATTCAGGGGTTTTAATAGGGTTTACGTAGCGTTCAGGGGTTTTAATCAGGGTTTTAATGTGACGTTCAGGGATTTAATCAGGGGTTTTAATCAGGGATTTTAATGTGACGTTCAGGGTTTTAATCAGGGTTTTAATGTGACGTTCAGGGTTTTAATGTGACGTTCAGGGTTTTAATCAGGGGTTTTAATGTGACGTTCAGGGGTTTTAATCAGGGGTTTTAATGTGACGTTCAGGGTTTTAATGTGACGTTCAGGGTTTTAATCAGGGGTTTTAATGTAGCGTTCAGGGGTTTTAATCAGGGGTTTTAATGTGGCGTTCAGGGATTTTAATCAGGGGTTTTAATGTGGCGTTCAGGGGTTTTAATGTGATGTTCAGGGTTTTAATGTGGCGTTCAGGGGTTTTAATCAGGGTTTTAATGTGGCGTTCAGGGGTTTTAATCAGGGATTTTAATGTGACGTTCAGGGTTTTAATGTGACGTTCAGGGTTTTAATCAGAGGTTTTAATCAGGGTTTTAATGTGACGTTCAGGGTTTTAATCAGGGTTTTAATCAGGGTTTTAATCAGGGTTTTAATCAGGGGTTTTAATGTGATGTTCAGGGTTTTAATGTGACGTTCAGGGTTTTAATCAGGGGTTTTAATGTGACGTTCAGGGTTTTAATCAGGGTTTTAATAGTGACGTTCAGGGTTTTAATCAGGGTTTTAATGTGACGTTCAGGGTTTTAATCAGGGGTTTTAATGTGACGTTCAGGGTTTTAATCAGGGTTTTAATGTGACGTTCAGGGGTTTTAATCAGGGTTTTAATCAGGATTTTAATGTGACGTTCAGGGTTTTAATCAGGATTTTATCAGGGTTTTAATGTGACGTTCAGGGGTTTTAATGTGACGTTCAGGGGTTTTAATCAGGGATTTTAATGTGACGTTCAGGGGTTTTAATGTGACGTTCAGGGGTTTTAATCAGAGGTTTTAATCAGGGGTTTTAATGTGACGTTCAGGGGTTTTAATCAGAGGTTTTAATCAGGGGTTTTAATCAGGGGTTTTAATCAGGGGTTTTAATGTGATGTTCAGGGGTTTTAATGTGACGTTCAGGGGTTTTAATCAGGGGTTTTAATCAGGGATTTTAATGTGATGTTCAGGGGTTTTAATGTGACGTTCAGGGGTTTTAATGGGCTTCAGGCGTTTCATCAGGGTTTTAATCAGGGGTTTTAATGTGACGTTCAGGGTTTTAATCAGGGTTTTAATCAGAGGTTTTAATGTGGCTCAGGGTTTTAATCAGGGGTTTTAATCAGGGATTTTAATGTGATGTTCAGGGGTTTTAATGTGACGTTCAGGGGTTTTAATGTGACGTTCAGGGGTTTTAATCAGGGGTTTTAATCAGGGGTTTTAATGTGACGTTCAGGGGTTTTAATCAGGGGTTTTAATCAGAGGTTTTAATGTGACGTTCAGGGGTTTTAATCAGGGGTTTTAATCAGGGTTTTAATGTAGAGGTTTTAATCAGGGTTTTAATGTGGCGTTCAGGGGTTTTAATCAGGGTTTTAATGTGACGTTCAGGGTTTTAATCAGGGGTTTTAATGTGAGCGTTCAGGGTTTTAATCAGGGGTTTTAATGTAGCGTTCAGGGGTTTTAATCAGTAGGGTTTTAATGTGACGTTCAGGGGATTTTAATGTGGCGTTCAGGGGTTTTAATCAGGGTTTTAATCAGGGGTTTTAATGTGACGTTCAGGGGTTTTAATCAGTGGTTTTAATCAGGGTTTTAATCAGGGGTTTTAATGTGACGTTCAGGGGTTTTAATCAGGAGTCTTAATGTGGCTGTTTAATCAGGGGTTTTAATGTGACGTTCAGGGTTTTAATCAGGGTTTTAATAGCTTAGCATTCAAGGGTTTTAATCAAGGGGTTTTAATCGTGAGCGTTCAGGGTTTTAATAGCGATGTTCAGGGATTTTAATGTGACGTTCAGGGTTTTAATCAGGAGTTTTAATGTGACGTTCAGGGGTTTTAATCAGGGGTTTTAATGTGGCGTTCAGGGTTTTAATGCGACGTTCAGGGTTTTAATCAGGGTTTTAATGTGACGTTCAGGGGTTTTAATCAGGGTTTTAATGTGACGTTCAGGGGTTTTAATCAGGGGTTTTAATGTGGCGTTCAGGGTTTTAATCAGGGTTTTAATGTGACGTTCAGGGGTTTTAATATCAGGGTTTTAATGTGACGCTCAGGGGTTTTAATCAGGGGTTTTAATGTGACGTTCAGGGGTTTTAATCCAGGGTTTTAATGTGGCGTTCAGGGGTTTTAATCAGGGTTTTAATGTGGCGTTCAGGGTTTTAATCAGAGGGTTTATCAGGGATTTTAATCGTGACGTTCAGGGTTTTAATCAGGGTTTTAATGTGACGTTCAGGTTTTAATCAGGGTTTTAATGCAGCGTTCAGGGTTTTAATCAGGGGTTTTAATGTGACGTTCAGGGATTTTAATCAAGGTTTTAATGGACGTTCAGGGGTTTTAATCAGGGCTTTAATCAGGATTTTAATGTGATGTTCAGGGTTTTAATGTGACGTTCAGGGTTTTAATCAGGGTTTTAATGTGACGTTCAGGGTTTTAATCAGGGTTTTAATCAGGGTTTTAATGTGACGCTCAGGGTTTAATCAGGGGTTTTAATGTGGCGTTCAGGGTTTTAATCAGGGTTTTAATGTGACGTTCAGGGATTTTAATGCTTGATGTTCAGGGTTTTAATGTGGCGTTCAGGGTTTTAATCAGGGTTTTAATGTGACGTTCAGGGATTTTAATCGAGTTCAGGGTTTTAATGCATGGGATTTTAATGTGACGTTCAGGGTTTTAATCAGGAGTTTTAATCAGAGGTTTTAATGTGACGTTCAGGGTTTTAATCAGAGGTTTTAATCAGGGTTTTAATCAGGGGTTTTAATCAGGGGTTTTAACTGTGGGCCTTGAACGTGACGCTCAGGGTTTTTAATCAGTGGATTTTAATGAAGCGTTCAGGGTTTTAATCAGGGATTTAATGACGTCTGATATTCGCGAGAGTTTTAACTGCAGCGTTCCGGTTTAACTGTGGTTTTAATAGCAGCGTTCAGGGGTTTTAATGTGATGTTCAGGGTTTTTAACTGTGGGCCTTAAATCAGGTTTTAATGCAGGCTTTATTGTGGGTTTTTAATGTGAAGGTTTTGTCGGGTTTTAATGTGACGTTCAGGATTTTAATCAGAGAGTTTTAATCAGGGTTTTAATCAGGGTTTTAATCAGGGTTTTAATGTGATGTTCAGGGGTTTTAATGACGTTCAGGGGTTTTGGGGTTTTAATGTGACGTTCAGGGTTTAATCAGGGGATTTTAATGTGATGGATATTCAGGGTTTTGTCTGACGTTCAGGGTTTTAATCAAGGGTTTTAATGTGACGTTCAGGGGTTTTAACTAGGATTTTAATGTGATGTCTTGTGGATTTTTAATGTGAGGGTGTCATCAGGGTTTAATGTGACGTTCAGGGTTTAATCAGATTTTTAATGTGACGTTTTTCAGGGGTTTTAATGTGGCATTCAGGGGTTTTAATCAAAGTATCAGGGGTTTTAACCAGGCGATTCTAAGAAACGTTTATCTGTGGTTTTAATCAAAGGCCTTAACTGTGGGCGTTCAGAAGTTTGTGACGTTTCAATATGGCCAGAGTTTTAACAGTGAGGTTTTAATCAGGGCCTTAATCAGAATTTTTTAACCTGTTGGGCCAGTTTTAATGTAGACATTCGAGGGCTTTTAATGGAAGACGTAGCGTTCAGGGTTTTAATCAGGGCCTTAATGACATTCAGAAATTTATCAAGGGCCTTAACTGTGACATTCAGAGTTTATCAAGGTTTAATCAGGAGTTTAATGCTTGGCGTTCAGGGTTTTAATGTGAGCGTTCAGGGGTTTTAACAGTGGAGGTTTAATATGACGCCCAGGGGTTTAATCAGAGGGTTTAATGACGTTCAGGTTTTAATATGGCATTCGAAGTTTTAATCCAGGGGTTTTAATGTAGCGTTCAGGGTTTTATCCAGTGGATTTTAAATCAGGGATTTAATCAGGATTTTAATGTGGCGTTCAGGGTTTTAATGACGTTCAGGGCTTTAACAGGGAGTTTTAATGGTTTTAATGTGACGTTCAGGGGTTTTAATCAGGATTTTAATCAGGGAGTTTAATGGATTGGCGTTCAAGTTCCCCAGGGTTTTAACGAGAGTTTTGTGGGCCTTAAGTTTAATCAGGGTTTTAATCAGGGTTTTAATCAGGAGTTTTAATGCTGACGTTCAGGGTTTTAATGTGATGTTGAGGGGTTTTGTCAAGGGTTTAACGCGTTCAGGCCTTAATCAGGGTTTTAATCAGGATTTTCGCCCGATATTCGGGTTTAATCAGGGTTTTAATGTAGCGTTCAGGGTTTTAATCAGGGGTTTTAATGACGTTCAGGGTTTTAATCAGGGTTTTAATATGACGTTCAGGGTTTTAATCAGAGGTTTTAATCAGGATTTTAACTGACGGGAGTTTTAACAGGAGTTTTGTGGTTTTTTAATGTGACGTCCAGGGCCTTAATGACGTAATGTAGCATTCCTTTTAACAGCGTTCAGGGCTTTAATGATGTTCAGGGGTTTTAACTGTGGGGTTTTAATGTGACGTTCAGGTTTTAATGTGACGTTCAGGGGTTTTAATCAGGGTTTTAATGACGTTCAGGGGTTTTAATCTTGGGTTTAATTTGGAATCAGGGATTTTAATCAGGATTTTAATATGCTCAGGGTCTTTTAATGCGATGTTCAGGGGTTTCAATGTGGGAGGGTTTTTCAGGGTTTAATCAGGGGTTTTAATGTGACGTTCAGGGGTTTGATTAGGATTTTAATGACGCGAATCAGGGGTGACGTTTTCAGGGGATTTTTAATCGAGGTTTTAATCAGGGTTTTAATGTGCGTTCAGGGTTTTAATCAGAGGTTTTAATCAGGTTTTTAATCAGGGTTTGAATCAGGGTTTTAATGTGATGTTCAGGGTTTCAGAGGATTTTAATCAGTGACGTTTTCAGGGTTTTAATCAGGGGTTTTAATGTGACGTTCAGGGGTTTTACCGGCGTTCAGGGTTTTAATCAGGGATTTTAATGTGATGTTCAGGGTTTTAATCAGGGGTTTTCAAGTGACGTTCAGGGGTTTTAATCAGGGGTTTTAATGTGATAGTTCAGGGTTTTAATCAGGGTTTTAATGTGACGTTCAGGGGTTTTAATCAGGGGTTTTAACTAGGATTTTAATGTGACGTTCAGGGGTTTTAATCAGGGTTTTAATCAGGGGTCTTAATGTGACGTTCAGGGGTTTTAATGTGACGTTCAGGGTTTTAATCAGGGATTTTAATGACGTTCCAGGGCTTTGGCAGGACGCTCAGGGGTTTTAATCAGAGGTTCAGAATCAGGGCCTTAACAGGACGTCCAGGGCTTTAATCAGAGGTTTTAACTGTGGCCTTTAATCAGGGTTTTAATGTAGCGTTCAGGGGTTTTAATCAGGGGTTTTAATGGCGTTCCAGGGGTTTTAATCAGGGTTTTAATCAGGGATTTTAATAACAGCGTTGATGTCTAGGGTTTTAATGTAGCGTTCAGGGTTTTAATGTGGCGTTCAGGGGTTTTAATCAGGGATGTTCAGGGGTTAATGTAGCGTTCAGGGAACGTGGGGGGTTTTATGTAGCGTTCAGGGGTTTTAATCAGAGGTTTTAAATGTAGCGTTCAGGGTTTTAATCAGGGGTTTTAATCAGATTTTAATGATGCGTTAGGGGTTAATCAAGGGATTTTTAATGTGACGTTCAGGGTTTTAATCAGGGATTTTAATGTGGCGTTCAGGGGTTTTAATGTGACGTTCAGGGTTTTAATCAGGGTTTTAATGTGACGTTCAGGGTTTTAATCAGAGGTTTTAATGTAGCGTTCAGGGTTTTAAATCAGGGTTTTAATGTTTTAATAGCAGCGTTCAGGTTTTAATCAGGGATTTTAATAGACGTTCAGGGTTTTAATCAGGGCAAGAAAGTTTAAATGTGCGTTCAGGGGTTTTAATCAGGGTTTCAACTGTAGCTTTAAAGATTTTAATCAGGGTTTTAACAGGACGTTCAGGGTTTTAATCAGGCCTTTAATGCTGAGCGTTCAGGGCCTTTAATCAAGAGGTTTTAATGTGATGTTCAGGGTTTAATCAGGGGTTTAATCAGGGGTTTTTAATGTGATGTTCGTTTTAATGTGATGTTCAGGGGTTTAATCAGGGGTTTTAATGCTTGGCGTTCAGGGGTTTTAATGGGTTTAATGTGACGTTCAGGAGTTTTAATCAGAGGTTTTAATGTGACGTTCAGGGGGTTTTAATCAGGGTTTTAATGTGACGTCCAGGGATTTTTAATGTGATGTTCAGGGATTTTAATGTCATTCAGGGCTAGGGAGTTTAATGTGACGTTCAGGGTTTTTAATCAGGGGTTTTAATGTGAGCGTTCAGGTTTTAATCAGGGGTTTTAATCAGGGATTTTAATGTGAGCGTTCAGGGTTTTAATCAGGGTTTTAATGTGACGTTCAGGGGTTTAATCAGGGTTTTAATCAGGGATTTTAATGTGACGTCTAGGGTTTTAATCAGGGTTTTAACTGTGGGTTTAATGTGACGTTCAGGGTTTTAATGTGACGTCTAGGTTTTTAATTCAGGGTTTTAATGACGTTCAGGGTTTTAATCAGGGGTTTTAATGTGACGTTCAGGGTTTTAATGTGACGTTCAGGGTTTTAATCAGGGGTTTTAATGTGACGTTAAGGGATTTTAATCAGAGGTTTTAATGTGACGTTCAGGGTTTTAATCAGGGTTTTAATGTGACGTTCAGGGGTTTTAATCAGAGTTTTAATGTGATGTCGTTACAGGGATTTTAATCAGGGTTTTAATCAGGGTTTAATGTGACGTTCAGAGATTTTAATCAGGGGTTTTAATGTGACGTTCAGGGTTTTAATCAGGGTTTTAATGTGACGTTCAGGGTTTTAATCAGGGGTTTTAATGTGACGTTCAGGGTTTTAATCAGGGATTTTAATGTAGCGTTCAGGGTTTTAATGTGACGTTCAGGGTTTTAATCAGAGTTTTAATCAGGGTTTTAATGTGACGTTCAGGGTTTTAATGAGGTGACATTTAAGGTCAATCAGGTTAACAGGGTTTAATGTGAGTCAGGGTTTTAATGTGACGTTCAGGGTTTTAATCAGGGTTTTAATGTAGCGTTCAGGGTTTTAATCAGGGTTTTAATGTGACGTTCAGGGGTTTTAATCAGGGGTTTTAATGTGACGTTCAGGGGTTTTAATCAGGGATTTTAATGTGGCGTTCAGGGTTTTAATCAGGGTTTTAATGTGAGGTTTTAATCAGAGGTTTTAATGTGGCGTTCAGGGGTTTTAATCAGGGGTTTTAATGTGGCGTTCAGGAGTTTTAATCAGGAGGTTTTAATCAGGGATTTCAAGGCTTCAGGGGTTTTAATCAGGAGTTTTAATCTGGCGACAGGGTTTTAATCGAGGTTTTAATGTGGCATTCGAGGGTTTTAATCAGGTTTTAATGTAGCGTTCAGGATTTTAACTGAGGGTTTTAATGTGACGTTCAGGGTTTTAATCAGGGTTTTAATGTGACGTTCAGGGTTTTAATCAGGGGTTTTAATGTGACGTTCAGGGTTTTAATCAGGGTTTTAATGTGACGTTCAGGGTTTTAATGTGGCGTTCAGGGGTTTTAATCAGAGGTTTTAATCAGGGTTTTAATGGACGTTCAGGGGTTTTAATCAGAGGTTTTAATCAGGAGGTTTTAATCAGGGTTTTAATGCAGGGGTTTTAATGGGGTTTTAATGTGATGTTCAGGGGTTTTAATGTGATGTTCAGGGTTTTAATCAGGGGTTTTAATGTGACGTTCAGGGGTTTTAATCAGGGGTTTTAATGTGGCGTTCAGGGGTTTTAATCAGGGTTTTAATCATGGGATTCTAATGGCGTTCAGGGCTTTTAATCAAGGACTTTAATATGAGCATTCAGGGATTTAATCAGGAGTTTAATGACAACAGAGTCTAATAGCAGCGTTCAGGGGTTTTAATGTAGCGTTCAGGGGTTTTAATCAGAGCTTTTAATGTGACGTTCAGGGTTTTAATCAGGGTTTTAAATGCAGCGTTCAGGGTTTTAACATGGCACGAGTTTTAATCAGGGGTTTTAATGTGACGTTCAGGGTTTTAATCAGGGGTTTTAATGTGGTCGTTCAGGGGCTTTAATCAGAGGTTTTAATGTGGACGTTAGGTTTTAATCAAAGTTTCTTAAAACCATATAGCATTCAGGGGTTTTAATCAGGGGTTTTAATGTGAAGTTTTAAGGGATTTTAATCAGAGGTTTTAATGTGATGACAAATTTCTAAAGGTTTTAATCAGGGGCTCTAGTAATTTTAGTCAGGGGTTTTAATCAGAGGTTTTAATGTGTATTTCAAAGTTTTTAATCAGGGTATTTAAATTTTAATGTGATGTCCAAATTTTTAATGTGATGTTCAGGGTTTTAATCAGGAATTTTAATGTGACGAATTTTAATCAGGGTTTTAATCAGGGGTTTAATGTGGACATTCAAAGTTTAATCAGAGGTTTTAATGTGACGTTAGGGTTTTAATCAGGGTTTTAATGCAGCATTCAGGGTTTTATACCAATGTTCAAGGAATTTTAATGACGTTCAGGGTTTTAATCAGAAATTTTAATGCAGACGTTCAGGGGTTTTAATCAGGGCTTTAATGTGACGTTCAGGGCTTTTAATCAGGGTTTAATCAGGATTTTAATGTGACGTTCAGGGGTTTTAATGTGGATTTTAATGGTGCATTCAGGAATTTTAATCAGGTTTTAATGTGACATTCCAGGGGTTTTAACAGACGCCCAGGGGTTTTAATCAGGGGTTTTAATGTGAGCATTCAAAGGGGTTTTAATCAGGGTTTTAATGTGCATTCAGGGGTTTAATGTGGACGTTCAGGGGTTTTAATCAGGGAATTTAATGTGAGCATTCAGGGGTTTAATCAGAGGTTTTAATGTGCATTCAGGGTTTAATCAGAATTTTAATCAGAGGTTTTAATGACGCATTCAGGGCCTTTAATGTGTTTTAATGTGACGCTTAAGGATCTTTAATCAGAGGTTTTAAACTGCAGATGTTCAGGGTTTAAACAGTGGAATTTTTAATGAGCGTTCAGGGTTTTAATGTGATGCCTTAAATATTGATTTAATCAGGGCCTTAATCAGGGCTTTAACTGTGGCCTTAACTCAGGGGCCTTAATCAGGGCCTAATGTGACGTCTCAGAGATTTTAATCAGGGGTTTTAATGTGACGTTCAGGGGTTTTAATCAGGGGTTTTAATCAGTGGCGTTCAGGGTTTAATCAGGGTTTTAATGGACGTTCAGGGGTTTTAATCAGGGATTTTAATGTGGCGTTCAGGGTTTTAATGTGGCGTTCAGGGGTTTTAATCAGAGGTTTAATCAGGGTTTTAATGTGACGTTCAGGGGTTTTAATCAGAGGTTTTAATCAGGGGTTTTAATCAGGGGTTTTAATCAGGGCTCAACTGTGGGCTCTTAATGTGATGTCTGAAGTTTTAAATGTGATGTTCAGGGTCGAATCAGGGCCTTAATGTGACGCCCAGGGCCTTAACTGGTGGGCCTAATGTGAGGACGTTCAGGGCCTTAACCAGAGGCCTGAATGTGACGTCTCAGGCCTTTAACCGTGGCCTTAAATGTGACGTTCAGGGTTTTAATGTGATGTTCAGGGTTTAATGTGACGTTCAGGGGTTTTAATCAGGGTTTTAATGTGACGTTCAGGGTTTTAATCAGGGTTTTAATGTGACGTTCAGGAATCAGGGTTTTAATCAGGGATTTTAATGTGACGTTCAGGGTTTTAATCAGATTTTAATGTGACGTTCAGGGTTTTTAATCAGGATCTTTAATGACGCTCAGGGCCTTAATCAGAGGCCTTTAATGTGACGTCTGTAATTTTAACTGTGGGGCCTAATGTGACGTCTGGTGGCTCAACTCAGGCCTTAATGCAGACGTCTCAGGGTTTTAACTGGGGGCCTTAAATGAGAGGCCCAGGGCTTCTAACTCAGGATTTTAATGACGTTCAGGGCCTTAAAGACGTTCAGGGTTTTAATCAGAGGTTTTAACTGTGGGTTTTAATGTGA
>NW_027036220.1:0-13236 GCF_034236695.1 Oncorhynchus nerka
GAGCCCTTACGTTAACATTTAATGAGCCCTATGACAACTAACAACACATTTAATGAGCCCTATGTTAACATTTAATGATCCCTACGTTAACATTTAATGAGCCCTACATTAACCACATTTAATGAGCCCTACGTTAACAACATTTAATGAGCCCTATGTTAATCACATTTAATGAGCCCCTACGTTAACAACATTTAATGAGCCCCACGTTAAACAACATTTAATGAGCCCTACACTAACCACATTTAATGAGCCCTACGTTAACAACATTTAATGAGCTCCTACGTTAACCACATTTAATGAGCCCTACATTAACCACATTTAATGAGCCCTATGTTAACCACATTTAATGAGCTCCTACGTTAATCACATTTAATGAGCCCTATGTTAACACATTTAATGAGCCCTACGTTAACCACATTTAATGAGCCCCTACGTTAACATTTAATGAGCCCTACGTTAACAACATTTAATGAGCCCTACATTAACCACATTTAATGAGCCCTACGTTAACAACATTTAATGAGCCCTATGTTAACCACATTTAATGAGCCCTACATTAACCACATTTAATGAGCCCTATGTTAACCACATTTAATGAGCCCTACGTTAACCACATTTAATGAGCCCTATGTTAACATTTAATGAGCCCTACGTTAACCACATTTAATGAGCCCTACGTTAACATTTAATGAGCCCTACGTTAACAACATTTAATGAGCCCTACATTAACCACATTTAATGAGCCCTACATTAACCACATTTAATGAGCCCTACGTTAACAACATTTAATGAGCCCTACATTAACCACATTTAATGAGCCCTACATTAACAACATTTAATGAGCTCCTACGTTAACCATTTAATGAGCCCTACATTAACGACATTTAATGAGCCCTGCATTAACGCATTTAATGAGCCCTACATTAACTCACATTTAATGAGCCCCTACGTTAACAACATTTAATGAGCCCTACGTTGACAACATTTAATGAGCCCTACGTTAACAACATTTAATGAGCCCTACGTTGACAACATTTAATGAGCCCTACGTTGACAACATTTAATGAGCCCTACATGTAACCACATTTAATGAGCCCTACGTTAACCACATTTAATGAGCCCTACGTTAACCACATTTAATGAGCCCTACGTTAACATTTAATGAGCCCTACATTAACCACATTTAATGAGCCCTACGTTAACATTTAATGAGCCCTACGTTAACATTTAATGAGCTCCTACGTTAACTATTTAATGAGCTCCTACATTAACTACATTTAATGAGCCCTACGTTAACATTTAATGAGCCCTACATTAACCACATTTAATGAGCCCCTACGTTACACATTTCATGAGCCCTACGTTAACATTTAATGAGTCCACGTAACATTTAATGAGCCCTACGTTAACAACATTTAATGAGCCCTACGTTAACCACATTTAATGAGCCCTACGTTAACCACATTTAATGAGCCCTACATTAACAACATTTAATGAGCCCTACGTTAACAACATTTAATGAGCCCTACGTTAACCACATTTAATGAGCCCTACGTTAACATTTAATGAGCCCTACGTTAACCACATTTAATGAGCCCTACATTAACCACATTTAATGAGCCCTACGTTAACCACATTTAATGAGCCCTACGTTAACCACATTTAATGAGCCCTACGTTAACCACATTTAATGAGCCCTACGTTAACCACATTTAATGAGCCCTATGTTAATCACATTTAATGAGCCCTACGTTAACCACATTTAATGAGCCCTAAGTTAATCACATTTAATGAGCCCTACGTTAACCACATTTAATGAGCCCTACGTTAACCACATTTAATGAGCCCTACGTTAACCACATTTAATGAGCCCTATGTTAACCACATTTAATGAGCCCTACGTTAACATTTAATGAGCCCTACGTTAACATTTAATGAGCCCTACATTAACCACATTTAATGAGCCCTACATTAACCACATTTAATGAGCCCTACGTTAACAACATTTAATGAGCCCTACATTAACCACATTTAATGAGCCCTACGTTAACAACATTTAATGAGCCCTACGTTAACAACATTTAATGAGCCCTACGTTAACATTTAATGAGCCCTACGTTAACCACATTTAATGAGCCCTATGTTAACCACATTTAATGAGCCCTACGTTAACCACATTTAATGAGCCCTACGTTAACAACATTTAATGAGCCCTAAGTTGACAACATTTAATGAGCCCTACGTTAACAACATTTAATGAGCCCTACGTTGACAACATTTAATGAGCCCTACGTTGACAACATTTAATGAGCCCTACATTAACCACATTTAATGAGCCCTACGTTAACCACATTTAATGAGCCCTATGTTAACCACATTTAATGAGCCCTACGTTAACATTTAATGAGCCCTACATTAACCACATTTAATGAGCCCTACGTTAACATTTCATGAGCCCTACGTTAACATTTAATGAGCCCTACATTAACCTCATTTAATGAGCCCTACGTTAACATTTAATGAGCCCTACGTTAACCACATTTAATGAGCCCTACGTTAACAACATTTAATGAGCCCTACGTTAACCACATTTAATGAGCCCTACGTTAACCACATTTAATGAGCCCTACATTAACAACATTTAATGAGCCCTACGTTAACAACATTTAATGAGCCCTACGTTAACCACATTTAATGAGCCCTACGTTAACATTTAATGAGCCCTACGTTAACCACATTTAATGAGCCCTACGTTAACCACATTTAATGAGCCCTACATTAACCACATTTAATGAGCCCTACGTTAACCACATTTAATGAGCCCTACGTTAACATTTAAAGAGCCCTACGTTAACCACATTTAAAGAGCCCTACGTTAACCACATTTAATGAGCCCTATGTTAATCACATTTAATGAGCCCTACGTTAACAACATTTAATGAGCCCTATGTTAATCACATTTAATGAGCCCTATGTTAATCACATTTAATGAGCCCTACGTTAACCACATTTAATGAGCCCTACGTTAACCACATTTAATGAGCCCTACGTTAATCACATTTAATGAGCCCTACGTTAACAACATTTAATGAGCCCTACGTTAACAACATTTAATGAGCCCTACGTTAACCACATTTAATGAGCCCTACGTTAACCACATTTAATGAGCCCTATGTTAATCACATTTAATGAGCCCTACGTTAACCACATTTAATGAGCCCTACGTTAACCACATTTAATGAGCCCTATGTTAATCACATTTAATGAGCCCTATGTTAACATTTTAATGAGCCTTACATTAACAACATTTTAAAGAGCCCTACGTCAACAACATTTAATGAGCCCTACATTATCAATATTTAATGGGCACAACGTTAACAAAATGTAATGGGCCCAAACCCAATTGATTGTCCGTTGACCAATACATATGTGATATAAAGGCCCATTGATGTAGCTAGCTATATGCTCTCTTGGGTAAATAAATGAAACTAGCTCCAGCAGGCTAATCTTTTGGACTGTATTACTGTACCGTATTATACTGTATTATAAGGACTGGAATTAGGCACCTCGTTCAAACCATGATGAAGCAGAGGAGAACATGTCATTCTGGTGCAGCTCATGCGGCCTACAAAGTTACAAGTACAGGCTAGTTAGATTGATTGTCATTTTAAAATATAATTGGGCCTATTTGCATAATTAGTAGGCTGACGCATATGTACCTTTCATAATATTTTCCCATAATGTTATTATCCTGCCTCCTCTTTCTCTCTCTAATGTTGCTTCATTTCTTCCTGGCTTTCAACAGTTAAATGAAATACGTTTCGTTGTCCTTATCTGCATCATTCTAATGACATCCTTGAATAATACAGGACAATAATTAGATGCAGAAGGCTTCCACTTGTCTTCATGAAGATTGAATGGTTATCGGTCTGAATCAATAACTGCTATTAGGTGTACCACATTCACTCTTCTTTCAATCTACCCCTGAGTTCAATAGGCTGCTGTATTTAATAACATTCAGCAAACAAGAGCTTGCGTCCCTCTTCTAATAGTCTACTGATATAACAAATGCTAATAAAATAATGTCCAGCAAGCTATTCTAGTCTAGCTTTTCCTGCATGGCACTACAAGAGCTAAGGAGAGAGGAGAGGAGAGAGGCTAGTGGAGCACAGGTCTGTCCGTGTTGCACAAGAGACAGAGGCTGTAACTTAGATGAGTAATATCCATAACCCATCATTCATTAGCTAAATATAAGGCTAATAATGTAACTTAATGTATTACCTGAAAGAGGCAGGCTAGGGCATTTATATACTCTATAGGGCTTTATATCAATCTAGAACAGGAGTATCTATTTTGGATGCAATTTGAATGGTTGATGGAGAGAGAGAAACTGCGAGAGAGTCCCCTGATTTTAAAGCAAAGATATTCGAGTGATAGGCTGTTTTAAAACTCTGCAGCTGCAATTTAAAAATAATAATCTTTACAATTAAAAAACAAGGTGACCCCTGAAAGCCAGATGGGAGATGGGTAAATTAGTACATTCAGTCTTTATATTACTGGAGCGTAGACTGCTGCAGAAGATGTAGGCCTACCTGGCTGTAGAGAAAGCCAGATGGAGTTGGGTAAATTAGTGCATTCAGTCTTTATATTACTGGAGCGTAGACTGCTGCAGAAGATGTAGGCCTACCTGGCTGTAGAGAAAGCTGTGAGGGACATGGGTAAATTAGTGTATCTTGGGTCTTTATATTACTGGAGCGTAGACTGCTGCAGAAGATGTAGGCCTACCTGGCTGTAGAGAAAGCCAGATGGAGTTGGGTAAATTAGTGCATTCAGTCTTTATATTACTGAGCGTAGGCTGCTGCAGAAGATGTAGGCCTAACCTGGCTGTAGAGAAAGCCAGAGGGACATGGGTAAATTAGTGCATTCTGGGGGTCTTTATATTACATACTGTAGCGTAGGCCATGCTGCAGAAGATGTAGCCTACCTGGCTGTAGAGAAAGCCAGAGGGACATGGGTAAAATTATGCATTCAGTCTTTATATTACTGGAGCGTAGACTGCTGCAGAAGATGTAGGCCTACCTGGCTGTAGAGAAAGCCAGATGGAGTTGGTAAAGTAGTGCATTCAGTCTTTATATTAGAGTAGACTGCTGCAGAAGATAGGCCTACCTGGCTGCAGAAAGCCAGATGGAGTTGGGTAAATTAGTGCATTCAGTCTTTATATTACTGGAGCGTAGACTGCTGCAGAAGATGTAGGCCTACCTGGCTGTAGAGAAAGCCAGATGGAGTTAAAATTAGCATTCAGTCTTTATATTACTGGAGCGTAGACTGCTGCAGAAGATGTAGGCCTACCTGGCTGTAGAGAAAGCCAGATGGAGTTGGGTAAATTAGTGCATTCAGTCTTTATATTACTGGAGCGTAGACTGCTGCAGAAGATGTAGGCCTACCTGGCTGTAGAGAAAGCCAGATGGGAGTTGGGTAAATTAGTGCATTCAGTTTATATTACTGGAGCGTAGACTTTGCTGCAGAAGATGTAGGCCTACCTGGCTGTAGAGAAAGCCAGAGGGACATGGGTAAATTAGTGCATTCAGTCTTTATATTACTGGAGCGTAGACTGCTGCAGAAGATGTAGGCCTACCTGGCTGTAGAGAAAGCCAGAGGGACATGGGTAAATTAGTGCATTCAGTCTTTATATTACTGTAGCGTAGGCCATGCTGCAGAAGATGTAGGCCTACCTGGCTGTAGAGAAAGCCAGAGGGACATGGGTAAATTAGTGCATTCAGTCTTTATATTACTGGAGCGTAGACTGCTGCAGAAGATGTAGGCCTACCTGGCTGTAGAGAAAGCCAGATGGAGTTGGGTAAATTAGTGCATTCAGTCTTTATATTACTGGAGCGTAGACTGCTGCAGAAGATGTAGGCCTACCTGGCTGTAGAGAAAGCCAGATGGAGTTAGGTAAATTAGTGCATTCAGTCTTTATATTACTGTGGAGCGTAGACTGCTGCAGAAGATGTATATTAGAGAAACAGATGGAGTTGGGTAAATAGTGCATTCAGTCTTATACATTGGAGCGTAGACTGCTGCAGAAGATGTAGGCCTACCTGGCTGTAGAGAAAGCCAGATGGAGTTGGGTAAATTAGTGCATTCAGTCTTTATATTACTGGAGCGTAGACTGCTGCAGAAGATGTAGGCCTACCTGGCTGTAGAGAAAGCCAGATGGAGTTGGGTAAATTAGTGCATTCAGTCTTTATATTACTGGAGCGTAGACTGCTGCAGAAGATGTAGGCCTACCTGGCTGTAGAGAAAGCCAGAGGGACATGGGTAAATTAGTGCATTCAGTCTTTATATTACTGGAGCGTAGACTGCTGCAGAAGATGTAGGCCTACCTGGCTGTAGAGAAAGCCAGATGGAGTTGGGTAAATTAGTGCATTCAGTCTTTATATTACTGGAGCGTAGACTGCTGCAGAAGATGTAGGCCTACCTGGCTGTAGAGAAAGCCAGAGGGACATGGGTAAATTAGTGCATTCAGTCTTTATATTACTGTAGCGTAGGCCATGCTGCAGAAGATGTAGGCCTACCTGGCTGTAGAGAAAGCCAGAGGGACATGGGTAAATTAGTGCATTCAGTCTTTATATTACTGGAGCGTAGACTGCTGCAGAAGATGTAGGCCTACCTGGCTGTAGAGAAAGCCAGATGGAGTTGGGTAAATTAGTGCATTCAGTCTTTATATTACTGGAGCGTAGACTGCTGCAGAAGATGTAGGCCTACCCGGCTGTAGAGAAAAGCCAGATGGAGCTGGGTAAATTAGTGCATTCAGTCTTTAAGTATTACTGGAGCGTAGGACTGCTGCAGAAGATGTAGGGCCTACCTGGCTGCAGAGAGAAAGCCAGATGGAGTTGGGCAAATTAGTACATTCAGTCTTTTTATATTACATTGAGCGTAGACTGTTGCAGGAATACCTGGCTGTAGAGAAAGCCAGATGGAGTTGGGCAAATTAGTGCATTCAGTCTTTATATTACTGGAGCGTAGACTGCTGCAGAAGATGTAGGCCTACCTGGCTGTAGAGAAAGCCAGATGGAGTTGGGCAAATTAGTGCATTCAGTCTTTATATTACTGGAGCGTAGACTGCTGCAGAAGATGTAGGCCTACCTGGCTGTAGAGAAAGCCAGATTTAGACATTGCATATAATAATTTTGCGGTTTCTCTCAGTTATTTATCCCGTGAAAAGGGAGTGGTTTTGGGTGGTAAATCTCGGTAACCAGAATCCCTCCATTCAACCCTAATCACGTCCTCTCAGAGCTGTGTGCTGATGTCTGACGCTGGGAGAACACACTGTCCTTACAGCATCAGGCCACACAATGAAACGACCAGTGTCATATCGTATCCTGATACTGGCAGTAGTTTAGGACTAATACACAATGAAACGACCAGTGTCATATCGTATCCTGATACTGGCAATAGTTTAGGACTAATACACAATGAAACGACCAGTGTCATATCGTATCCTGATACTGGCAATAGTTTAGGACTAATACACAATGAAACGACCAGTGTCATATCCTGAAACTGGCAATAGTTTAGGACTAATACACAATGAAACGACCAGTGTCATATCGTATCCTGAAACTGGCAATAGTTTAGGACTAATACACAATGAAACGACCAGTGTCATATCCTGATACTGGCAATAGCTTAGGACTAATACACAATGAAACGACCAGTGTCATATCGTATCCTGAAACTGGCAATAGCTTAGGACTAATACACAATGAAACGACCAGTGTCATATCGTATCCTGAAACTGGCAATAGCTTAGGACTAATACACAATGAAACGACCAGTGTCATATCGTATCCTGATACAGGCAATAGCTTAGGACTAATACACAATGAAACGACCAGTATCGTATCGTATCCTGATACTGGCAATAGTTTAGGACTAATACACAATGAAACGACCAGTGTCATATCCTGATACTGGCAATAGTTTAGGACTAATACACAATGAAACGACCAGTGTCATATCGTATACTGAAACTGGCAATAGTTTAGGACTAATACACAATGAAATGACCAGTGTCATATCGTATCCTGATACTGGCAATAGCTTAGGACTAATACACAATGAAACGACCAGTGTCATATCGTATCCTGATACTGGCAATAGCTTAGGACTAATACACAATGAAACGACCAGTGTCATATCGTATCCTGATACTGGCAATAGTTTAGGACTAATACACTCCAGGAAAAGATAGATCAGACCAGTCAATAAATGACTTGATTCTTCAGTCAACAGCTTCTCTTTTGTTCTCAGTATAAATAGTGTTCTTGCATAATGGGTTATGTAACTGTCTGAATTATCTCCCTATGAATTGCATTTGAAGTAGAATCATAAATGGTGTTTATCTATTTTATTTTTCTCACACTGACTTTACTGAAGCCAAGGTGTAAATCTGAAAGTATTTTACGGTGTGATTCACCACAACCCAGAGGACCTTGTTTGTTCTTAGAACCTTGTTGTGTCCCATCCACATCACATGGATCAGTGACCCTGGGGCGGCAGGGTAGCCTAGTGGTTAGAGTATAGAGGCGTCAGGGTAGCCTAGTGGTTAGGAGTATAGAGGCGTCAGAGTAGCCTAGTGGTTAGAGTATAGAGGCGTCAGAGTAGCCTAGTGGTTAGAGTATAGAGGCGTCAGGGTAGCCTAGTGGTTAGAGTATAGAGGCGTCAGGGTAGCCTAGTGGTTAGAGTATAGAGGCGTCAGGGTAGCCTAGTGGTTAGAGTATAGAGCGTCAGGGTAGCCTAGTGGTTAGAGCGTTGACTAGTAACTGGAAGGTTGCAAGTTCAAACCCCCGAGCTGACAAGGTACAAATCTCTCGTTCTGCCCCTGAACAGGCAGTTAACCCACTGTTCCTAGGCCGTCATTGAAAGTAAGAATTTGTTCTTAACTGACTTGCCCGGTCAAATAAATAAAAAATCAGTCTGCTAAATGTCTGGTTGGCAAAACAACATGTCAACGTTTGAGCTTTAAACCTCCAGTCTACCCCTCCACCAGACAACTTACCTCACAGCACAATACTCACACTGCTGAAGGCTGAATATAGCTGTGAGTTGGGATGCAAGCTCAGGGAATGTTTTAATAAATAAATGGAACATAATCCAAAACAAGAAACACCAACAGCACACAGACATGAAACAGAAACCATGACGCCTGGGGAAGGAACCAGGGAAGTGATGGAGTCCAGGTGAGTCTGATGACGTGCAAGTGTGCGTAACGATGGTGACAGGTGTGCGCCATAACGAGCAGCCTGATGACCTAGAGGCCGGAGACGGAGCACATGTGACAAACAGATGGCACCCTATTCCTTTTATAGTGTACTATTTTTAACCAGAGGCCTATGGTCCATTTAGTGCACTACTTTTTTTAAAACTTTTTTTTTAACCTTTTTTCTCCCCAATTTCGTGGTATCCAATTGTTAGTAATTACTATCTTGTCTCATCGCTACAACTCCCGTACGGGCTCGGGAGAGACGAAGGTCGAAAGTCATGCGTCCTCCGATACACAACCCAACCAAGCCGCACTGCTTAACACAGCGTGCATCCAACCCGGAAGCCAGCCTGCACCAATGTGTCGGAGGAAACACTGTGCACCTGGCAACCTTGGTTAGCTCGCACTGCGCCCGGCCCGCCACAGGAGTCGCTGGTGCGCGATGAGACAAGGACATCCCTACCGGCCAAGGCCTCCCTAACCCGGTCGACGCTAGGCCAATTGTGCGTCGCCCCACGGACCTCCCGGTCGCGGCCGGTTACGACAGAGCCTGGGCGCGAACCCAGAGTCTCTGGGTTCCACTGCGCCACTCCGGGAGGCCTCTTAGTGCACTACTTTTAACAAGAGGCCTATTGGCTATAGGCCTCTTGTTAAAAGTAGTGCACTAAATGGACCATAGGCCTCTGGTTAAAAGAAGTGCACTAAATGGGGAATAGAGTGCCATTTGGGACAAATCCGTAATCTCTGCCCCTGACAGCACCGTAACAGCCTGGCTAGCTGACATCTGAAGTGTACAGATTCTTCTCCAAGGGGGAAAACGGTGTTCTAATATAAAGTAGATAATGAAACACACCATGTCGCGTGATATTTCCCTCCCGTAGCTGATTAGGTCAGTGAGTGTTTGCATGTCCTGCGTTCGTTCGTTGTTGTGATCTGTCACGTGTGTAAATAGAGAAACTGGTGATTATGTAACACGTGGACATCTCTGCTGAGTTTATTGCTGTGAGATGTGATTTTTTCCCTATGTTCCTTAGTTCAAAGCAGCTTGAGACATTGTCACATCTCTAACCCTGTCAAATTATGAAAATACAACTATCGGAAGGATATATTTAATGCGACACTTGATGACAGTTTTTAAAGGGAAAGGTGTTGTTACAAAGATACTAGTCTCATGTGACCGACCTGAACATGGTATCTGGCCAGGACATGAGAGATATGGCTTTAAGTTCCAAGATTACAAAGATAGTAACTTTTACTAAGACGCTAACTGTTCTCAGATCGCAGGGAAATATGACATGCAAAAGGAGGAGGAGCTTCGGTTCTGGATCGAGGAAGTGACGGGGATGGCCATAGGAGAGAACTTCCAGAAGGGTCTGAAGGACGGAATCATCCTGGGAGAGTAAGTGTGTGTGTGTGTGTGTGTGTGTGTGTGTGTGTGTGTGTGTGTGTGTGTGTGTGTGTGTGTGTGTGTGTGTTGTGATCTGTAGCTGATGTTTGCTGGGTGGAAACACTGACATTGATTTTACACGACTAATCAATCACACTCCTGTCACTGTCCACAGATTGATTAGCATCTTGTCTATTTCCCATTCCACTGGAAAACACATTTGATACACATGTCCATACATACATATTGTCCTCCCCAAGATTCACTTGTTAAAACTACTATCAGTTAGATGTCATTTTTATATTGAACATGAGCGCTTTAATGAACATGAGCACTTTAATGAACATGAGCGCTTTAATGAACATGAGTGCTTTAATGAACATGAGCACTTTAATGAACATGAGTGCTTTAATGAACTTGAGCACTTTAATGAACATGAGCGCTTTAATGAACATGAGTGCTTTAATGAACATGAGCACTTTAATGAACATGAGCGCTTTAATGAACATGAGTGCTTTAATGAACATGAGCACTTTAATGAACATGAGTGCTTTAATGAACATGAGTGCTTTAATGAACATGAGCACTTTAATGAACATGAGCACTTTAATGAACATGAGCGCTTTAATGAACATGAGTGCTTTAATGAACATGAGCACTTTAATGAACATGAGCACTTTAATGAACATGAGCGCTTTAATGAACATGAGCACTTTAATAATGAACATGAGCACTTTAATAATGAACATGAGCGCTTTAATGAACATGTGCGCTTTAATGAACATGAGCACTTTCATGAACATGAGCACTTTAAAGCATGACTCCTTCACTCCTTTCCCCCAGATTGATAAACAAACTGCAGCCCGGCTCGATAAAGAAAATTAACCACTCACAACTGAACTGGCACAAGGTAGGCTCATGCTCTGAACTAGCACGAGGTAGGCTAAATGCTCTGAACTGGCAGAAGGTAGGCTAATGTTCTGAACTGGCAGAAGGTAGGCTAACGTTCTGAACTGGCAGAAGGTAGGCTAACGTTCTGAACTGGCAGAAGGTAGGCTAATGTCCTGAACTGGCAGAAGGTAGGCTAATGTTCTGAACTGGCAGAAGGTAGGCTAATGTTCTGAACTGGCAGAAGGTAGGCTAATGTTCTGAACTGGCAGAAGGTAGGCTAACGTTCTGAACTGGCAGAAGGTAGGCTAATGTTCTGAACTGGCAGAAGGTAGGCTAATGTTCTGAACTGGCAGAAGGTAGGCTAACGTTCTGATCTGGCAGAAGGTAGGCTAATGTCCTGAACTGGCAGAAGGTAGGCTAATGTCCTGAACTGGCAGAAGGTAGGCTAACGTTCTGAACTGGCAGAAGGTAGGCTAATGTTCTGAACTGGCAGAAGGTAGGCTAATGTTCTGAACTGGCAGAAGGTAGGCTAATGCTCTGAACTGGCAGAAGGTAGGCTAATGCTCTGAACTGGCAGAAGGTAGGCTAATGTTCTGAACTGGCAGAAGGTAGGCTAATGTCCTGCCTGGAGAATAAGTGGATTCATTCATTAAGCCTTCACCGGTCTCTCTCTCGCTCTGTCTCTTTCTCTCTGTCTGTCTCTCTCTCTCTCTATCTCTGTCTCTTTCTCTCTCTGTCTGTCTCTCTCTTTCTCTCTCTGTCTGTCTCTCTCTCTTTCTCTCTCTGTCTGTCTCTCTCTTTCTCTCTCTGTCTGTCTCTTTCTTTCTCCCTCTGTCTGTCTTTCTTTCTCTCTCTGTCTGTCTCTCTCTCTTTCTCTCTGTCTGTCTCTCTCTCTTTCTCTCTGTCTGTCTCTCTCTCTTTCTCTCTGTCTGTCTCTCTCTTTCTCTCTCTGTCTGTCTCTCTTTCTCTCTCTGTCTGTCTCTCTTTCTCTCTCTGTCTGTCTCTCTCTTTCTCTCTCTGTCTGTCTCTTTCTTTCTCTCTGTCTGTCTCTCTCTCTTTGTCTTTGTCTGTCTCTCTCTTTCTCTCTCTGTCTCTCTCTCTTTCTCTCTGTCTGTCTCTCTCTTTCTCTCAACACCTCTAAGGAGTTATTACTTTCGAATGTTTTTCCCTGAGCCCCTCCCATCCCTGCTATGCCCCTCCCATCCCTGCTATGCCCCTCCCATCCCTGCTATGCCCCTCCCCACCCCCTCTGTGTTCAGGGGCCTGTTCAGGAGGATGTAACATCGCAGAACATTCAGATATGGTGTAGTGTAGAAGGGATTGTCTTGCCAGATAGAATAGGGAATAGTACCAGCTCTGTAACCCGTGTTGTTGTGTTCCCCCAGCTTGAGAACCTTGGCAACTTCATCAAAGCCATCCTGGCCTATGGCATGAAGCCTAATGACATCTTTGAGGCCAACGACCTGTTTGAGAACGGCAACATGACCCAAGTCCAGAGCACATTGCTCTCCCTGGCCAGCATGGTGAGGGGGGGGTACACTTTCCTACATGTTTTCTGTGATAATACTTTTTATTTTTTCAAAACATACAAGAAGACATGTTATGGTAATTAGTGTATACTGGGACAGCCTACAGTAAAGTGTTACCAAGACATTCTGATGGGGTTCCTTCTCTGCTGACAGCTACAGTA
>NW_027036221.1:0-13242 GCF_034236695.1 Oncorhynchus nerka
GAGGTCTCTCCCAGGATCTTTAATTCCCACTACTATTGACCAGTTGGAGGAGGCGTTCCAGTGGATGTCTCTCCCAGGGATCTTAAATTCCCACTACTATTGACCAGTTGGAAGGGCGTTCCAGTGGATGTCTCTCCCAGGGATCTTAAATTCCCACTACTATTGACCAGTTCCAGTGGATGTCTCTCCCAGGGATCTTAAATTCCCACTTCTATTGGCCAGTTGGAAGGGCGTTCCAGTGGATGTCTCTCCCAGGGATCTTAAATTCCCACTACTATTGACCAGTTGGAAGGGCGTTCCAGTGGATGTCTCTCCCAGGGATCTTAAATTCCCACTACTATTGACCAGTTGGAGGGGCGTTCCAGTGGATGTCTCTCCCAGGGATCTTAAATTCCCACTACTATTGACCAGTTGGAAGGGCGTTCCAGTGGATGTCTCTCCCAGGGATCTTAAATTCCCACTACTATTGACCAGTTGGAAGGGCGTTCCAGTGGATGTCTCTCCCAGGGATCTTAAATTCCCACTACTATTGGCCAGTTGGAGGGGCGTTCCAGTGGATGTCTCTCCCAGGGATCTTAAATTCCCACTACTATTGACCAGTTGGAGGGGCGTTCCAGTGGATGTCTCTCCCAGGGATCTTAAATTCCCACTACTATTGACCAGTTGGAGGGGCTGTCCCAGTGGATGTCTCTCCCAGGGATCTTATATTCCCACTACTATTGACCAGTTGCAGGGCGTTCCAGTGGATGTCTCTCCCAGGGATCTTAAATTCCCACTACTATTGACCAGTTGGAAGGGCGTTCCAGTGGATGTCTCTCCCAGGGATCTTAAATTCCCACTACTATTGACCAGTTGGAGGGGCGTTCCAGTGGATGTCTCTCCCAGGGATCTTAAATTCCCACTACTATTGGCCAGTTGGAGGGGCGTTCCAGTGGATGTCTCTCCCACTACTATTGGCCAGTTGGAGGGGCGGAACAGTGGATGTCTCTCCCAGTCCAATGGGGTCTTATATTCCTACTTCCACTTGGTTATGAAAACGGGCACGTCTTTTTATCCAATAATGACACATCGCCCCCATAGGTTGAAGAGGTTAAATTCCTACTTCCACTTGGTTATGAACACAGCATTCCTGTCTTATGTCTTGACCTGCATCTTCAACTAAACTATTCGCATGTCTATCATAGTGTAAAAATGTGTTGAATGTTTGTTTGTGTTTCTTATGTCCAGGTCGTGGCAGCACCTACCTTCTCCACGTGGAGAGCTGCCTCGCTGAGCTGACCGCTAAGGCCTTCCTGTTCTCCTGTTCTCCTGACCTTTCAACTCTAACATCGGGTAGAGCTCAGAGTTCACCTGGGGGTCAGGCACCACCCATCTGCCACAGCCACTCTGACCTCCAGCTTCCCAGCCTCCCCGGGGAGGACGATGACTTCACGCTGACTCAGCGTCGCAGGGACTTCCTGTGTGGGCGGGGTTTCAGCGGGAGGATGACCTCCGGGTGATGGACTTCCTGTCTGACCTCATCAACAGCACCACGCAGGAAGTGGTCCTCCGGCCCTCCTTCTCCTACGGTGCCGTCCTTTACATAGAAATACACAACATGAATATATATCCCTGTCCCTTTACATAGAAATACCACAACATAGATATACATCCCTGTCCCTTTACATAAAAAGCCACAACATGATATACAGCCCTGTCCATTTACATAGAAACACCACAAACATAGATATACAGCCCTGTCCCTTTACATAGAAATACCACAACATAGATAACCATCCCTGTCCCTTTACATAGAAATACCACAACATAGATATACAGCCCTGTCCTTTTACATAGAAAACACCACAACATAGATATACAGCCCTAACCTTCCCTTTACATAGAAATACCACAACATGAATGTATCAGCCCTGTCCTTTACATAGAAACACCACAACATAGATATACAGCCCTGTCCCTTTACATAGAAGTACCACAACATAGATATACAGCCCTGTCCTTTAAATAGAAATACCACAACATAGATATACAGCCTGTCCCTTTACATAGAAATACCACAACATAGATACAGCCCTGTCCTTTACATAGAAACACCACAACATGATATACACCCTGTCCTTTACATAGAAACACCACAACATGGATATACAGCCCTGTCCTTTACATAGAAGTACCACAACATAGATATACAGCCCTGTCCCTTTACATAGAAATACCACAACATAGATATACAGCCCTGTCCCTTTACATAGAAACACCACAACATAGATATACAGCCCTGTCCCTTTACATAGAAATACCACAACATAGATATACAGCCCTGTCCTTTACATAGAAGTACCACAACATAGATAGAATCTAGTCCTTAATTTACCCCCCCCTCCCCCCGATCACCTTCACAAACTGTTATGTAATGTTCATTGGTGTGTGTGTGTGTTAATGCAGACTGTAATGTAATGGTCATTGGTGTGTGTGTGTGTTAATGCAGACTGTAATGTAATGTCATTGTGTGTGTGTGTTAATGCAGACTGTTATGTAATGTTCATTGTGTGTGTGTGTGTTAATGCAGACTGTTAATGTAATGGTCATTGGTGTGTGTGTGTTAATGCAGACTGTTATGTAATGTTCATTGGTGTGTGTGTGTTGTGTGTGTGTGTTAATGCAGACTGTTATGTAATGTTCATTGTGTGTGTGTGTTAATGCAGACTGTTATGTAATGTTCATTGGTGTGTGTGTGTTAATGCAGACTGTAATGTAATGTTCATTGGTGTGTGTGTGTTAATGCAGACTGTTATGTAATGTTCATTGGTGTGTGTGTGTGTGTGTGTGTGTGTGTTGTGTGCGTGTGTGTAATGTTGTGTGTGTGTGTGTGTGTTAATGCAGACTGTTATGTAATGTTCATTGGTGTGTGTGTTAATGCAGACTGTAATGTAATGTTCATTGGTGTGTGTGTGTGTGAGTGTGTGTGTGTGTGTGTGTGTGTGTGTGTGTGTGTGTGTGTGTGTGTGTGTGTGTGTGTGTGTGTGTGTGTGTGTGTGTGTGTGTGTGTGTGTGTGTGTGTGTGTGTGTGTGTGTGTGCGTGCGTGCGTGTGTGTGTGTTAATGCAGTGTGTGCCGTGTAAAAAATCTGAAAATTAATTTATTAAAGATTGATATTAGCCATGTTTCAACTTGGTCCTGCCCTTCGTGCTAACATGTGTCCTGCCCTGGCTTTAAAGGTTTAAAGGTAGGGTTGGCGAAACCCTGCGTCGAGACTAGGGTTGGCCGAACGCTGGGTCGAGACTAGGTTGGCCGAACGCTGGGTCGAGACTAGGGTTGGTCGAACCCTCGAGACAAGGTTGGCCGTCGCCCGAGACTAGGTTGGCCGAAACCCTGCGTCGAGACTAGGGTTGGCCGAAACCCTGCGTCGAGACTAGGTTGACGAACGCTGCGTCGAGACTAGGGTTGGCCGAACGCTGGGTCGAGACTAGGGTTGGCCGAACGCTGCATCGAGACTAGGGTTGGCCGAAAGCTGCGTCGAGACTAGGGTTGGCCGAACCCTGCGTCGAGACTAGGTTGGCCGAAGCAGCTGAAAGCCTGCGTCGAGACTAGGGTTGGCCGAACCCTGCGTCGAGACTAGGGTTGGCCGAACCCTGCGTCGAGACTAGGGTTGGGAACCCTGCGTCGAGACTAGGGTTGGCCGAAGGGGGTTGGCCTGCGTCGAGACTAGGTTGGCCGCGCTGCGTCGAGACTAGGGTTGGCCGGAACGCTGCGTCGAGACTAGGGTTGGCGAACGCTGCGTCGAGACTAGGGTTGGCCGAACGCTGCGTCGAGACTAGGGTTGGCCGAACTCCTGCGTCGAGACTAGGTTGGCCTGCGTCGAGACTAGGGTGGCCGAACGCTGCGTCGAGACTAGGTTGGCCGAACGCTGCGTCGAGACTAGGGTTGGCCGAACGCTGCGTCGAGACTAGGTTGGCCGAACGCTGCGTCGAGACTAGGGTTGGCCGAACCCTGCGTCGAGACTAGGGTTGGCGAACGCTGCGAGACTCCAGGGCTGGCCGAACCCTGCGTCGAGACTAGGGTTGGCCGAACCCGCTGTCGAGACTAGGGTTACGCTGCCGAGACTAGGGTTGGCCGAACCCTGCGTCGAGACTAGGGTTGGCCGAACCCTGCGTCGAGACTAGGGTTGGCCGAACCCTGCGTCGAGACTAGGCTGGCCTGCGTCGAGACAAGGTTGGCCCGTCGAGACTAGGGGTTGGCCTGCGCCGAGACTAGGTTGGCCTGCCGAGACCCTGCGTCGAGACTAGGGTTGGCCGAACCCTGCCGAGACTAGGGGCCGAACCCCTGCGTCGAGACTAGGGTTGGCCTGCTTCGAGACTAGGGTTGGCCGAACGCTGCGTCGAGACTAGGGTTGGCCGAACGCTGCGTCGAGACTAGGGTTGGCCGAACGCTGCGCCGAGACTAGGGTTGGCCGAACGCTGCGTCGAGACTAGGTTGGCCGAAAGCTGCGTCGAGACTAGGGTTGGCCGAACCTGCGTCGAGACTAGGGTTGGCCGAACGCTGCGTCGAGACTAGGGTTGGCCGAACCCTGCGTCGAGACTAGGGTTGGCCAAACGCTGCGTCGAGACTAGGGTTGGCCGAAGGGTTGGCCGAACGCTGCGTCGAGACTAGGGTTGGCCGAACCCTGCGTCGAGACTAGGTTGGCCGAACGCTGCGTCCAGACTAGGTTGGCCGAACGCTGCGTCCAGACTAGGGTTGGCCGAACCCTTCGTCGAGACTAAGCCGAACCCTGCGTCGAGACTAGGGGGTCGAGACTAGGGTTGGCCGAACGCTGCGTCGAGCCTAGGGTTGGTCGAACGCTGCGTCGAGACTAGGTTGGCCGAACGCTGCGTCGAGACTAGGGTTGGCCGAACGCTGCGTCGAGACTAGGTTGGCCGTGACTAGGGTTGGCCTGCCTCGAGACTAGGGTTGGCCGAACGCTGCGTAGAGACTAGGTTGGCCGAACGCTGCGTCGAGACTAGGGTTGGCCGTCGAGACTAGGGTTGGCCGAACGCGCGTGCCGAGACTAGGGGGCCGAACCCCGCGCCGAGACCAGGTTGGCAGAACGCTGCGCCGAGACTAGGGCTGGCCGAACGCCGCGAGACTAGGTTGGCCTCGCCGAGACTAGGTTGGCCGAACGCTGCGCCGAGACTAGGTTGGCCTGCGCCGAGACTAGGGTTGGCCGAACGCTGCGTCGAGACTAGGTTGGCCTGAACCCCGCGCCGAGACTAGGGTTGGCCGAACGCGAGACTAAGGTTGGCCTGCGTCGAGACTAGGGTTGGCCGAACGCTGCGTCGAGACTAGGTTGGCCGAACCCTGCGTCGAGACTAGGGCTGGCCGAACCCTGCGCCGAGACTAGGTTGGCAGAACCCTGCCGAGACTAGGTTGGCAGAACCCTGCGTCGAGACTAGGGTTGGCAGAACCCTGCGGCCGAGACTAGGGGGTTGGCCGAACCCTGCGTCGAGACTAGGCTGGCCGAACCCCTGCCGAGACTAGGGGCTGGCCGAGACCTGGCCAGAGACTAGGCTGGCCGAACTAGGGGTGGGCCTGCGTCGAGACTAGGGTTGGCCTGCGCCGAGACTAGGGCTGGCCTGCCGAGACTAGGGCTGGCCGAACGCCGCGTCGAGACTAGGTTGGCCGAACCCTGCGCCGAGACTAGGGTTGCCGAGACCTGGCCAACGCTGCGTCGAGACTAGGTTGGCCGAACGCTGCGCCGAGACTAGGGTTGGCCGAACGCTGCGCCGAGACCAGGGTTGGCCGAAGCTGCCGAGACTAGGGTTGGCCGAACGCTGCGTCGAGACTAGGGTTGGCCGAACGCTGCGTCCAGACTAGGGTTGGCCGAACGCTGCGTCCAGACTAGGGTTGGCCGAACCCTTCGTCGAGACTAGGTTGGGCCGAACTAGGGTTGGCCGTCGAGACTAGGGGTTGGCCGAACGCTGCGCCGAGACTAGGGTTGGCCGAACGCTGCGCCGAGACTAGGTTGGCCGAACGCTGCGTCGAGACTAGGTTGGCCGAACGCTGCGTCGAGACTAGGGTTGGGCCGAAGGGTTGGCCTGCGTCGAGACTAGGGTTGGCCGAACGCTGCGTCGAGACTAGGGTTGGCCGAACCCTGCGTCGAGACTAGGGTTGGCCGTCGAGACCTGGCCGAACGCTGCGTCGAGACTAGGGTTGGCAGAACCCTGCGTCGAGACTAGGTTGGCCGAACGCGCGCCGAGACTAGGGTTGGCCGAACGCGCGCCGAGACTAGGGTTGGCCGAACGCTGGCCGAGACTGCCGAGACTAGGTTGGCCGAACGCGCCCGAGACTAGGGTTGGCTTGCCGAGACTAGGGTTGGCCGAACGCTGCGTCGAGACTAGGGGGCCTGGCGAGAAGGTTGGCCGAACGCTGCGTCGAGACTAGGTTGGCCGAACCCTGCGTCGAGACTAGGCTGGCCGAGAACGCTGCGTCGAGACTAGGTTGGCCGAACCCTGCGTCGAGACTAGGGTTGGCCGAACGCTGCGCCGAGACAGGGTTGGCCGAACCCTGCGCCGAGACTAGGGCTGGCCGAACCCCGCGTCGAGACTAGGGGCTGGCCGAACGCTGCGTCGAGACTAGGGTTGGCCGAACGCTGCGTCGAGACTAGGGTTGGCCTGCGTCGAGACTAGGGTTGGCCTGCCGAACGCTGCGTCGAGACTAGGTTGGGCGTCGGCCTGCGCCGAGACTAGGGTTGGCCTGCGTCGAGACTAGGGTTGGTCGAGAAGGGTTGGCCGCTGCGGCCGAGACTAGGGTTGGCGCGAGAACCGAACGCTGCGTCGAGACTAGGGTTGGCCGAACGCTGCGTCGAGACTAGGGTTGGCCGAACCCTGCGTCGAGACTAGGGTTGGCCGGCTGCGTCGAGACTAGGGGCCGAACGCTGCATCGAGACCAGGTTGGCCTGCGTCGAGACTAGGGTTGGCCGAACGCTGCGTCGAGACTAGGGTTGGCCTGCGTCGAGACAGGTTGGCCGAACCCTGCGTCGAGACTAGGTTGGCGTCGAACCCGAACGCTGCGTCGAGACTAGGGTTGGCCGAACGCTGCGTCGAGACTAGGTTGGCCGAACGCTGCGTCGAGACTAGGGGTTGGCCGAACGCTGCGTCGAGACTAGGGTTGGCCTGCGTCGTGAACGCCTGCGTCGAGACTAGGGCTGGCCGAACCCTGCGCCGAGACTAGGGTTGGCCGAACGCTGCGCCGAGACCAGGGCTGGCCGAACGCTGCGTCGAGACTAGGTTGGCCGAACCCTGCGTCGAGACTAGGTTGGCTTGCGTCGAGACTAGGCTGCCTGCCGAGACTAGGTTGGCCTGCGCCGAGACTAGGGGCTGCGTCGAGACTAGGGTTGGCCTGCGTCGAGACTAGGTTGGCCGAACGCTGCGCCGAGACTAGGGTTGGCCGCCTGCGTCGAGACTAGGGCTGGCCGAACCTGCGCGAGACGCCTCGCGTCGAGACTAGGGTTGGCTGGCGAGAACGCTGCGTCGAGACTAGGGTTGGCCGAACCCTGCGCCGAGACTAGGTTGGCCGAACCCTGCGCCGAGACTAGGGTTGGCCGAACGCGCGCCGAGACTAGGGCTGGCCGAACCCTGCCGAGACTAGGGTTGGCCGAACCCTGCGTCGAGACTAGGGTTGGCCAACCTGCGCCGAGGGCTGGCCGCCTGCGTCGAGACTAGGGCTGGCCGAACGCTGCGTCGAGACTAGGGTTGGCCGAACGCTGCGGCCGAGACTAGGGTTACGAGACCTGCGTCGAGACTAGGGTTGGCCGAACGCTGCGTCGAGACTAGGGTTGGCCGAACGCTGCGCGAGACAGGGTTGGCCGAACGCTGCGTCGAGACTAGGTTGGCCGAACCCTGCGCCGAGACTAGGGTTGGCCGAACGCTGCGCCGAGACTAGGGTTGGCCGAACGCTGCGCCGAGACTAGGGTTGGCCGAACGCTGCCGAGACTAGGGTTGGCCTGCGTCGAGACGTCCCGAGACTAGGTTGGCCGAACCCTGCGCCGAGACTAGGTTGGCCGAACCCTGCGCCGAGACTAGGGTTGGCCGAACCCTGCGCCGAGACTAGGGTTGGCCGAGACTAGGGCTGGAACGCTGCGTCGAGACTAGGTTGGCCAAACGCTGCGCCGAGACTAGGCTGAACGCTGCGCCGAGACAGGGTTGGCCTGCGTCGAGACTAGGTTGGCCCTGCGTCGAGACTAGGGGGGGCCTGCGGCCGAGACTAGGTTGGCCGAGACTAGGGCTGCGAACGGCCGAGACTAGGGTTGGCCGAACCTGCGTCGAGACTAGGGTTGGCCGAACGCTGCGCCGAGACCAGGCTGGCAGAACCCGCGCCGAGACAGGGTTGGCCGAAAGCGCGCCGAGACTAGGGTTGGCCGAGAACTAGCGAACCTGCCGAGACTAGGGTTGGCCGAAAGCTGCGCGAGACTAGGGTTGGCCGTCGAGACTAGGGTTGGCCGAACCCTGCCGAGACTAGGTTGGCGAACCCTGCGTCGAGACAGGGTTGGCCCAACGCTGCGTCGAGACTAGGGTTGGCCGAACGCTGCGTCGAGACTAGGGTTGGCCTCGCGCCGAGACTAGGCTGGCCGAACGCTGCGCGAGACCAGGGCTGGAGACCAGGGTTGGCCGAACGCTGCGCCGAGACTAGGGTTGGCCGTCCAGAACGCCGAACCCTGCGTCGAGACTAGGGTTGGCCGAACCCTGCGTCGAGACTAGGTTGGCAGAACCCTGCGTCGAGACTAGGTTGGCCGAACCCTGCGTCGAGACTAGGGTTGGCCGAACCCTGCGTCGAGACTTTGGCCGAACGCTGCGTCGAGACTAGGGTTGGCCGAACGCTGCGTCGAGACTAGGCTGGCCTGCCGAGACTAGGGTTGGCCGAACGCTGCGTCGAGACTAGGGCTGGCCTGCCTCGAGACTAGGTTGGCCGAACGCTGCGTCGAGACTAGGGCTGGCCGAACGCGTCGAGACTAGGGTTGGAACCCTGCGTCGAGACTAGGGTTGGCAGAACCCTGCTTCGAGACTAGGGTTGGCCGAACCCTGCGCGAGACCAGGGTTGGCCGAACCAGCTGGCCGAACCCTGCGTCGAGAGGGGTTGGCCGAACCCTGCGCCGAGACTAGGGTTGGCCGAACGCTGCGTCGAGACTAGGTTGGCCGAACGTCGAGACTAGGGTTGGCTTGCCGAGACTAGGGTTGGCCGAACGCTGCGTCGAGACTAGGGGTCGAACCCTGCGCCGAGACTAGGGTTGGCCGAACGCTGCGTCGAGACTAGGGTTGGCCGAACCCCGCGTCGAGACTAGGTTGGCCGAACGCTGCGTCGAGACTAGGTTGGCCGAACGCTGCGTCGAGACTAGGCTGGGTTGGCCGAACCCTGCGTCGAGACTAGGGTTGGCCGAACGCTGCGCCGAGACTAGGGTTGGGAACGCTGGCCGAGACGCCTGCGTCGAGACTAGGGGTTGGCCGAACGCTGCGTCGAGACTAGGGTGGCCTGGCCGAGACGCGAACGCTTGCGCGAGACTAGGCTGGCCGAACCCTGCGTCGAGACTAGGGTTGGCCGAACCCTGCTTGCCGAGACTAGGGTTGGCAGAACCCTGCGTCGAGACTAGGGTTAACCCGAACCCTGCGCCGAGACTAGGGTTGGCCGAACCCTGCGTCGAGACTAGGGTTGGCCGAACGCTGCCGAGACTAGGTTGGGAACCTGCGTCGAGACTCAGGTTGGCCGAACGCTGCGTCGAGACTAGGTTGGCCTGCTAGGTTCAGAGATTTGGCCGAACGCTGCGTCGAGACTAGGGTTGGCCGAACGCTGCGTCGAGACTAGGGTTGGCCTGCGCGAGACTAGGTTGGCCGAACGCTGCGCCGAGACTAGGGTTGGCCTGCGTCGAGACCAGGGGCTGGCCGAACGCTGCGTCGAGACTAGGGTTGGCCTGGCCGAACCCTGCGTCGAGACTAGGCTGGCCTGCGCCGAGACTAGGCTGGCCGAACGCGCCGAGACCAGGGTTGGCCGTCAAACCTGCGCCGAGACTAGGCTGGCCGAACCCTGCCGAGACTAGGGTTGGCCGAACCCTGCGCGAGACAGGTTGGCCGAACCCTGCGCCGAGACTAGGTTGGCCGAACCCTGCGTCGAGACTAGGGGTTGGCAGAACCCTGCGTCGAGACTAGGTTGGGAACCCTGCGTCGAGACTAGGTTGGCCGAACCTGCGCCGAGACTAGGTTGGCCGAACCCTGCGTCGAGACTAGGGGTTGGCCTGCGCCGAGACTAGGCTGGCCTGCGTCGAGACTAGGGTTGGCCGAACGCTGCGTCGAGACTAGGGGTGGCCTGCGCCGAGACTAGGTTGGCCGAACGCTCGAGACTAGGTTGGCCGAACGCTGCGTCGAGACTAGGTTGGCCGAACGCTGCGTCCAGACTAGGGGTTGGCCGAACGCTGCGTCAGACTAGGGTTGGCCGAACGCTGCGTCGAGACTAGGCTGGCCGAACGCTGCGTCGAGACTAGGTTGGCCGAATCGAGACGCTGCCGAGACTAGGGCTGGCCTGCCGAGACCCAGACTAGGGTTGGCCGAACGCTGCGTCGAGACTAGGTTGGCCGAACCCTGCCGAGACTAGGGTTGGCCGAACGCTGCGCCGAGACTAGGTTGGCAGAACCCTGCGTCGAGACTAGGCTGGCCGAACCCTGCCGAGACCAGGGTTGGCGAACGCTGCCGAACCCCTGCGCCGAGACTAGGGTTGGCCGAACGCTGCGTCGAGACTAGGCTGGCCGAACGCTGCGTCGAGACTCAGGTTGGCCGAACGCTGCGTCGAGACTAGGTTGGCTTGCGTCGAGACTAGGTTGGCCGAACGCTGCGCCGAGACTAGGTGGCGAACGCTGGCCGAAGCCTGCGTCGAGACTAGGGTTGGCGTCGAACCCCCCGCTCGAGACAGGCTGGCCGAACCCTGCGTCGAGACTCAGGGCTGGCCGAACCCTGCGCCGAGACTAGGCTGGCCGAGGCGAACCCTGCGTCGAGACTAGGGTTGGCCGAACCCTGCGTCGAGACTAGGTTGGCCTGCCGAGACTAGGGGTTGGCCTGCGTCGAGACTAGGGTTGGCCTGCGTCGAGACTAGGGTTGGCCTGAACGCTGCGTCGAGACTAGGGTTGGCATGAGCCGAGACTAAGTTGCTACGAACTCGCCGAGACTAGGGCCTGGCCAACCGAACCCTGCCGAGACTAGGCTGGCCGAACGCTGCGCGAGACTAGGGTTTGGCCTGCGCGAGACTAGGGTTGGCCGAGACTTGGCCGAACCCTGCGCCGAGACTAGGTTGGCTCGAACGCTGCGAGATGCCCCAAGGTTGGCCGAACGCTGCGTCGAGACTAGGGTTGGCCGAACGCCTGCGCCGAGACTAGGTTGGCCGAACGCTGCGCCGAGACTAGGGAACGCTGCGCAGAACGCTTGCGTCGAGACTAGGTTGGCCGAACGCTCAAGCGTCGAGACTAGGTTGGCCGAACCCTGCGTCGAGACTAGGTTAACCCCGAACGCTGCTGCGTCGAGACTAGGTTGGCCGAACCCTGCGCCGAGACTAGGGTTGGCCGAACCCTGCGTCAGAGACTAGGGTTGGCCGAACCCCGCGTCGAGACTAGGGTTGGCCGAACCCTGCGCGCCGAGACTAGGGGTTGGCCTGCGCCCGAGACTAGGTTGGCCGAACGCTGCGTCGAGACTAGGGTTGGCCTGCGCCGAGACTAGGGCTGGCCTGCGTCGAGACTAGGTTGGCCTGCGTCCCGAGACTAGGGTTACGAACGCTGCGTCGAGACTAGGGTTGGCCTGCGCGAGACTAGGGTTGGCCGAACGCTGCGTCGAGACTAGGTTGGCCGAACGCTGCGTGAGACTAGGGTTGGCCGAACCCTGCGTCGAGACTAGGTTGGCCGAACGCGTCGAGACTAGGGTTGGCGAACGCTGCGCCGAGACCTGCGCCAGGGTTGGCGTCAACGCTGCGTCGAGACTAGGGTTGGCCGAACCAGGTTAACCCTGCGCTAGAGTTGGCCTCTCTGCGTCGAGACCTGGCCTGGTCAAGGACTAGGAGTTGGCCGAACCCTGCGTCGAGAACGCCTCGTCGAGACTAGGTTAACTTCTCCGAACGCTGCGTCGAGACCAGGGGGCCTGGCGAGACTAACGCTGGCAACCCTGCGTCGAGACTAGTTGGCGAGACTAGGGTTAACGCCTTTGCGTCGAGACTAGGTTGGCCGAACCCTGCGTCGAGACTAGGGCCGCCGAACCCTGCGCCGAGACTAGGGTTGGCAGACGCTGCGTCGAGACAAACGCTGCGTCGAGACTAGGGTGAACCCTGGCCGAGACGCTGCGTCGAGACTAGGGTTGGCCGAACCCTGCGTCGAGACTAGGGTTGGCCCGAACGCTGCGGTCGAGACTAGGGTTGGCCGAACGCTGCGTCGAGACTAGGGTTGGCCGAACCCTGCGTCGAGACTAGGGATTGGCGAACCCTGCGCCAGACTAGGCTGGCAGTCAGACTAGGGTTGGCGAACCGCCCGAGACTAAGGTTGGCAGAACCCTGCGTCGAGACTAGGTTGGCCTGCGCGAGACCAGGGGTTGGCAGAACGCTGCGCCGAGATTAGGTTGGCCGCACCCCCGCCGGGACTAGGTTGGCCGAACGCTGCGCCGAGACCAGGGGCTGGCCTGCGTTCGAGAGACTAGGGGTTGGGCAGAACGCTGCGCCGAGATTGGGGCTGGGCGCCGCATCTCTTGCGCGTGGACCAGGCTGGTCAACGCTGCGCCGATGACTAGGGATGGCCGAACGCTGCGTCGAGACTAGGGTTGGCCGAACTGCTGAGACTAGGATTGACCTGCAGAACTAGGGCTGGCCGAACCGCTGCGTCGAGACTAGGGTTGGTCGAACCTGCGGCCGAGACTAGGGTTGGCCGAACCCTGCGTCGAGACTAGGGATTGGCCGAACCTGCAAGCGTCGAGACTCAGGCTGGCCGAACGCCAAGGCCGAGACTAGGGTTGGCCGAACCCTGCGTCGAGACTAGGGTTGGCCTGCGTCGAGACTAGGTTGGCCGAACGCCTGCGTCGAGACTAGGGGCTGGCCCAACGCTGCGTCGAGACTAGGGCTGGCCGAACGCTGCGTCGAGACTAGGGTTGGCCTAACGCTGCGCCGAGACTAGGTTGGCCGAACGCTGCGTCGAGACTAGGGTTGGCCGAACGCTGCGTCGAGACTAGGGTTGGCCGAACGCTGCGTCGAGACTAGG
>NW_027036222.1:0-13248 GCF_034236695.1 Oncorhynchus nerka
CCAGCACCACACAGTCTACAACTAACCCAACTCCAGCACCACACACAGTCTACAACCAACCCAGCACCACACAGTCTACAACTAACCCAGCACCACACACAGTCTACAACTAACCCTAACCCAGCACCACACAGTCTACACCTAACCCAGCACCACACACAGTCTACAACTAACCCAGCACCACATTCACCAACCCAGCACCACACACAGTCTACACCAACCCAGCACCACACATTTTACAACTAACCCAGCACCACACAGTGTACACCAACCCTAACCCAGCAACACAGTCTTCAACTAACCCAGCACCACAGTCTACAACTAACCCAGCACCACAAAGTTCAAGGCTAACGCAGCACCACACAGTCTACACCAACCCTAACTCCAGCACCACACAGTCTACACCAACCCTAACCCAGCACCACACAGTCTACAACTAACCCTAACCCAGCACCACACAGTCTACAACTAACCCAGCACCACACACAGTCTACAACTAACCCAGCACCACACACAGTCTACAACCTAACCCAGCACCACACAGTCTACAACTAACCCAGCACCACACACAGTCTACAACTAACCCAGCACCACACACAGTCTACAACTAACCCAGCACCACACACAGTCTACAACTAACCCAGCACCACACACAGTCTACAACTAACCCAGCACCACACACAGTCTACAACTAACCCAGCACCACACACAGTCTACAACTAACCCAGCACCACACACAGTCTACAACTAACCTAACCCAGCACCACACACAGTCTACAACTAACCCAGCACCACACACAGTCTACAACCTAACCCAGCACCACACAAGTCTACAACTAACCCAGCACCACACAGTCTACAACTAACCCTAACCCAGCACCACACAGTCTACAACTAACCCAGCACCACACACAGTCTACAACTAACCCAGCACCACACACAGTCTACAACTAACCCAGCACCACACAGTCTACAACTAACCCAGCACCACACACAGTCTACAACTAACCCAGCACCACACACAGTCTACAACTAACCCTAACCCAGCACCACACACAGTCTACAACTAACCCTAACCCAGCACCACACAGTCTACAACTAACCCTAACCCAGCACCACACACAGTCTACAACTAACCCAGCACCACACACAGTCTACAACTAACCCAGCACCACACACAGTCTACAACTAACCCAGCACCACACACAGTCTACAACTAACCCTAACCCAGCACCACACAGTCTACAACTAACCCAGCACCACACACAGTCTACAACTAACCCAGCACCACACACAGTCTACAACTAACCCAGCACCACACACAGTCTACAACTAACCCAGCACCACACACAGTCTACAACTAACCCAGCACCACACACAGTCTACAACTAACCCAGCACCACACACAGTCTACAACTAACCCAGCACCACACACAGTCTACAACTAACCCAGCACCACACAGTCTACAACTAACCCTAACCCAGCACCACACACAGTCTACAACTAACCCAGCACCCACACAGTCTACAACTAACCCAGCACCACACACAGTCTACAACTAACCCAGCACCACACACAGTCTACAACTAACCCAGCACCACACAGTCTACAACTAACCCTAACCCAGCACCACACAGTCTACAACTAACCCAGCACCACACAGTCTACAACTAACCCAGCACCACACACAGTCTACAACTAACCCAGCACCACACACAGTCTACAACTAACCCAGCACCACACACAGTCTACAACTAACCCAGCACCACACACAGTCTACAACTAACCCAGCACCACACAGTCTACAACTAACCCAGCACCACACACAGTCTACAACTAACCCAGCACCACACACAGTCTACAACTAACCCAGCACCACACACAGTCTACAACTAACCCAGCACCACACACAGTCTACAACTAACCCAGCACCACACACAGTCTACAACTAACCCAGCACCACACACAGTCTACAACTAACCCAGCACCACACACAGTCTACAACTAACCCAGCACCACACACAGTCTACAACTAACCCTAACCCAGCACCACACAGTCTACAACTAACCCTAACCCAGCACCACACACAGTCTACAACTAACCCAGCACCACACAGTCTACAACTAACCCTAACCCAGCACCACACAGTCTACAACTAACCCAGCACCACACACAGTCTACAACTAACCCAGCACCACACACAGTCTACAACTAACCCAGCACCACACACAGTCTACAACTAAACCTAACCCAGCACCACACACAGTCTACAACTAACCCAGCACCACACACAGTCTACAACTAACCCAGCACCACACACAGTCTACAACTAACCCAGCACCACACACAGTCTACAACTAACCCAGCACCACACACAGTCTACAACTAACCCAGCACCACACAGTCTACAACTAACCCAGCACCACACACAGTCTACAACTAACCCAGCACCACACACAGTCTACAACTAACCCTAACCCAGCACCACACACAGTCTACAACTAACCCAGCACCACACAGTCTACAACTAACCCAGCACACACACAGTCTACAACTAACCCTAACCCAGCACCACACAGTCTACAACTAACCCAGCACCACACACAGTCTACAACTAACCCAGCACCACACAGTCTACAACTAACCCAGCACCACACACAGTCTACAACTAACCCAGCACCACACACAGTCTACAACTAACCCAGCACCACCACAGTCTACAACTAACCCAGCACCACACAGTCTACAACTAACCCAGCACCACACACAGTCTACAACTAACCCTAACCCAGCACCACACACAGTCTACAACTAACCCAGCACCACACACAGTCTACAACTAACCCAGCACCACACACAGTCTACAACTAACCCAGCACCACACACAGTCTACAACTAACCCAGCACCACACACAGTCTACAACTAACCCAGCACCACACACAGTCTACAACTAACCCAGCACCACACACAGTCTACAACTAACCCTAACCCAGCACCACACACAGTCTACAACTAACCCAGCACCACACACAGTCTACAACTAACCCAGCACCACACACAGTCTACAACTAACCCTAACCCAGCACCACACACAGTCTACAACTAACCCAGCACCACACACAGTCTACAACTAACCCAGCACCACACAGTCTACAACTAACCCAGCACCACACACAGTCTACAACTAACCCAGCACCACACACAGTCTACAACTAACCCAGCACCACACAGTCTACAACTAACCCAGCACCACACACAGTCTACAACTAACCCAGCACCACACACAGTCTACAACTAACCCAGCACCACACAGTCTACAACTAACCCAGCACCACACAGTCTACAACTAACCCTAACCCAGCACCACACACAGTCTACAACTAACCCTAACCCAGCACCACACAGTCTACAACTAACCCTAACCCAGCACCACACAGTCTACAACTAACCCAGCACCACACACAGTCTACAACTAACCCAGCACCACACACAGTCTACAACTAACCCTAGCCCAGCACACACAGTCTACAACTAACCCAGCACCACACACAGTCTACAACTAACCCAGCACCACACACAGTCTACAACTAACCCAGCACCACACACAGTCTACAACTAACCCAGCACCACACACAGTCTACAACTAACCCAGCACCACACACAGTCTACAACTAACCCAGCACCACACACAGTCTACAACTAACCCAGCACCACACACAGTCTACAACTAACCCAGCACCACACACAGTCTACAACTAACCCAGCACCACACACAGTCTACAACTAACCCAGCACCACACACAGTCTACAACTAACCCAGCACCACACACAGTCTACAACTAACCCAGCACCACACACAGTCTACAACTAACCCTAACCCAGCACCACACACAGTCTACAACTAACCCAGCACCACACAGTCTACAACTAACCCAGCACCACACACAGTCTACAACTAACCCAGCACCACACACAGTCTACAACTAACCCAGCACCACACACAGTCTACAACTAACCCAGCACCACACACAGTCTACAACTAACCCTAACCCAGCACCACACAGTCTACAACTAACCCAGCACCACACACAGTCTACAACTAACCCAGCACCACACACAGTCTACAACTAACCCAGCACCACACAGTCTACAACTAACCCAGCACCACACACAGTCTACAACTAACCCAGCACCACACACAGTCTACAACTAACCCAGCACCACACACAGTCTACAACTAACCCTAACCCAGCACCACACAGTCTACAACTAACCCAGCACCACACACAGTCTACAACTAACCCAGCACCACACAGTCTACAACTAACCCAGCACCACACACAGTCTACAACTAACCCAGCACCACACACAGTCTACAACTAACCCTAACCCAGCACCACACAGTCTACAACTAACCCAGCACCACACACAGTCTACAACTAACCCAGCACCACACAGTCTACAACTAACCCAGCACCACACACAGTCTACAACTAACCCAGCACCACACACAGTCTACAACTAACCCTAACCCAGCACCACACAGTCTACAACTAACCCAGCACCACACAGTCTACAACTAACCCAGCACCACACACAGTCTACAACTAACCCAGCACCACACACAGTCTACAACTAACCCAGCACCACACACAGTCTACAACTAACCCAGCACCACACACAGTCTACAACTAACCCTAACCCAGCACCACACACAGTCTACAACTAACCCAGCACCACACACAGTCTACAACTAACCCAGCACCACACACAGTCTACAACTAACCCTAACCCAGCACCACACACAGTCTACAACTAACCCTAACCCAGCACCACACAGTCTACAACTAACCCAGCACCACACACAGTCTACAACTAACCCAGCACCACACAGTCTACAACTAACCCTAACCCAGCACCACACAGTCTACAACTAACCCAGCACCACACACAGTCTACAACTAACCCAGCACCACACACAGTCTACAACCTAACCCAGCACCACACACAGTCTACAACTAACCCAGCACCACACACAGTCTACAACTAACCCAGCACCACACACAGTCTACAACTAACCCAGCACCACACACAGTCTACAACTAACCCAGCACCACACACAGTCTACAACTAACCCTAACCCAGCACCACACAGTCTACAACTAACCCAGCACCACACACAGTCTACAACTAACCCAGCACCACACAGTCTACAACTAACCCAGCACCACACACAGTCTACAACTAACCCTAACCCAGCACCACACAGTCTACAACTAACCCAGCACCACACACAGTCTACAACTAACCCTAACCCAGCACCACACACAGTCTACAACTAACCCTAACCCAGCACCACACAGTCTACAACTAACCCTAACCCAGCACCACACACAGTCTACAACTAACCCAGCACCACACACAGTCTACAACTAACCCAGCACCACACACAGTCTACAACTAACCCAGCACCACACACAGTCTACAACTAACCCTAACCCAGCACCACACACAGTCTACAACTAACCCAGCACCACACACAGTCTACAACTAACCCAGCACCACACACAGTCTACAACTAACCCAGCACCACACAGTCTACAACTAACCCAGCACCACACAGTCTACAACTAACCCAGCACCACACACAGTCTACAACTAACCCAGCACCACACACAGTCTACAACTAACCCTAACCCAGCACCACACACAGTCTACAACTAACCCAGCACCACACACAGTCTACAACTAACCCAGCACCACACAGTCTACAACTAACCCAGCACCACACACAGTCTACAACTAACCCAGCACCACACACAGTCTACAACTAACCCTAACCCAGCACCACACAGTCTACAACTAACCCAGCACCACACACAGTCTACAACTAACCCAGCACCACACAGTCTACAACTAACCCAGCACCACACACAGTCTACAACTAACCCAGCACCACACACAGTCTACAACTAACCCAGCACCACACACAGTCTACAACTAACCCAGCACCACACACAGTCTACAACTAACCCAGCACCACACACAGTCTACAACTAACCCAGCACCACACACAGTCTACAACTAACCCTAACCCAGCACCACACAGTCTACAACTAACCCAGCACCACACAGTCTACAACTAACCCAGCACCACACACAGTCTACAACTAACCCAGCACCACACACAGTCTACAACTAACCCAGCACCACACAGTCTACAACTAACCCAGCACCACACACAGTCTACAACTAACCCTAACCCAGCACCACACAGTCTACAACTAACCCAGCACCACACAGTCTACAACTAACCCTAACCCAGCACCACACACAGTCTACAACTAACCCAGCACCACACACAGTCTACAACTAACCCAGCACCACACAGTCTACAACTAACCCAGCACCACACACAGTCTACAACTAACCCAGCACCACACACAGTCTACAACTAACCCAGCACCACACACAGTCTACAACTAACCCTAACCCAGCACCACACAGTCTACAACTAACCCAGCACCACACACAGTCTACAACTAACCCAGCACCACACACAGTCTACAACTAACCCAGCACCACACACAGTCTACAACTAACCCTAACCCAGCACCACACAGTCTACAACTAACCCAGCACCACACACAGTCTACAACTAACCCAGCACCACACAGTCTACAACTAACCCTAACCCAGCACCACACAGTCTACAACTAACCCAGCACCACACACAGTCTACAACTAACCCAGCACCACACACAGTCTACAACTAACCCAGCACCACACACAGTCTACAACTAACCCAGCACCACACACAGTCTACAACTAACCCAGCACCACACACAGTCTACAACTAACCCTAACCCAGCACCACACACAGTCTACAACTAACCCAGCACCACACACAGTCTACAACTAACCCAGCACCACACACAGTCTACAACTAACCCAGCACCACACAGTCTACCCTAACCCAGCACCACACAGCCTGGCTAAATCTTAACCCTAACTCAGCACACACAGCTCACAAACTAACCCAGCACTACACAGTCTACAACTAACACAGCACCACACACAGTCTACAACTGCCAGCACCACACACAGTCTACAACTAACTCCTAACCAGTTCACACACAGTCTTACACCAATCTCTAACCCAGCACCACACAGTCTATAACTAACCCTAACCAGTACCACACAGTTTCACTTCCCAGCACTACACACCTAACCAACCCAGTACCACAGTTTCCACCACACATGCCCACAGTTCAACTCCAGCACACACACAGTCTACAACTCAACCCAGCACCACACAGTCTACACCAACTCCAGCACCACAGCTCAACAACCCTATCCCAGCAATTCACACACAGTCTACAACTAACCCTAACCCAGCACCACACACTGAAGCCTAACCCAGCACCACACACAGTCTACAACTAACCCAGCACCACACACAGTCTACAACTAACCCAGCACCACACACAGTCTACAACTAACCCTAACCCAGCACCACACAGTCTACAACTAACCCTAACCCAGCACCACACAGTCTACAACTAACCCAGCACCACACACAGTCTACAACTAACCCAGCACCACACACAGTCTACAACTAACCCAGCACCACACACAGTCTACAACTAACCCAGCACCACACACAGTCTACAACTAACCCTAACCCAGCACCACACACAGTCTACAACTAATCCAGCACCACACACAGTCTACAACTAACCCAGCACCACACACAGTCTACAACTAACCCTAACCCAGCACCACACAGTCTACAACTAACCCAGCACCACACACAGTCTACAACTAACCCAGCACCACACACAGTCTACAACTAACCCAGCACCACACACAGTCTACAACTAACCCAGCACCACACACAGTCTACAACTAACCCAGCACCACACACAGTCTACAACTAACCCAGCACCACACACAGTCTACAACTAACCCAGCACCACACACAGTCTACAACTAACCCAGCACCACACACAGTCTACAACTAACCCAGCACCACACACAGTCTACAACTAACCCAGCACCACACACAGTCTACAACTAACCCTAACCCAGCACCACACAGTCTACAACTAACCCAGCACCACACACAGTCTACAACTAACCCAGCACCACACACAGTCTACAACTAACCCAGCACCACACACAGTCTACAACTAACCCAGCACCACACACAGTCTACAACTAACCCAGCACCACACACAGTCTACAACTAACCCAGCACCACACACAGTCTACAACTAACCCAGCACCACACACAGTCTACAACTAACCCAGCACCACACACAGTCTACAACTAACCCTAACCCAGCACCACACACAGTCTACAACTAACCCAGCACCACACACAGTCTACAACTAACCCAGCACCACACACAGTCTACAACTAACCCAGCACCACACACAGTCTACAACTAACCCAGCACCACACACAGTCTACAACTAACCCAGCACCACACACAGTCTACAACTAACCCAGCACCACACACAGTCTACAACTAACCCAGCACCACACACAGTCTACAACTAACCCAGCACCACACAGTCTACAACTAACCCAGCACCACACAGTCTACAACTAACCCAGCACCACACACAGTCTACAACTAACCCTAACCCAGCACCACACAGTCTACAACTAACCCAGCACCACACAGTCTACAACTAACCCAGCACCACACAGTCTACAACTAACCCAGCACCACACACAGTCTACAACTAACCCAGCACCACACACAGTCTACAACTAACCCTAACCCAGCACCACACACAGTCGACAACTAACCCAGCACCACACACAGTCTATAACTAACCCTAACCCAGCACCACACAGTCTACAACTAACCCAGCACCACACACAGTCTACAACTAACCCAGCACCACACACAGTCTACAACTAACCCAGCACCACACACAGTCTACAACTAACCCAGCACCACACACAGTCTACAACTAACCCAGCACCACACACAGTCTACAACTAACCCAGCACCACACACAGTCTACAACTAACCCAGCACCACACACAGTCTACAACTAACCCAGCACCACACAGTCTACAACTAACCCAGCACCACACACAGTCTACAACTAACCCAGCACCACACACAGTCTACAACTAACCCAGCACCACACACAGTCTACAACTAACCCAGCACCACACACAGTCTACAACTAACCCTAACCCAGCACCACACAGTCTACAACTAACCCAGCACCACACACAGTCTACAACTAACCCAGCACCACACAGTCTACAACTAACCCAGCACCACACAGTCTACAACTAACCCAGCACCACACACAGTCTACAACTAACCCAGCACCACACAGTCTACAACTAACCCAGCACCACACACAGTCTACAACTAACCCAGCACCACACACAGTCTACAACTAACCCAGCACCACACACAGTCTACAACTAACCCAGCACCACACACAGTCTACAACTAACCCAGCACCACACACAGTCTACAACTAACCCAGCACCACACACAGTCTACAACTAACCCAGCAGCACCACACAGTCTACAACTAACCCTAACCCAGCACCACACAGTCTACAACTAACCCAGCACCACACAGTCTACAACTAACCCAGCACCACACACAGTCTACAACTAACCCTAACCCAGCACCACACAGTCTACAACTAACCCAGCACCACACACAGTCTACAACTAACCCAGCACCACACACAGTCTACAACTAACCCAGCACCACACACAGTCTACAACTAACCCTAGCACCACACACAGTCTACAACTCAACCCAGCACCACACAGTCTACAACTAACCCTAACCCAGCACCACACAGTCTACAACTAACCCAGCACCACACACAGTCTACAACTAACCCAGCACCACACACAGTCTACAACTAACCCTAACCCAGCACCACACACAGTCTACAACTAACCCTAACCCAGCACCACACACAGTCTACAACTAACCCAGCACCACACACAGTCTACAACTAACCCAGCACCACACAGTCTACAACTAACCCAGCACCACACACAGTCTACAACTAACCCAGCACCACACACAGTCTACAACTAACCCAGCACCACACACAGTCTACAACTAACCCTAACCCAGCACCACACAGTCTACAACTAACCCAGCACCACACACAGTCTACAACTAACCCAGCACCACACACAGTCTACAACTAACCCTAACCCAGCACCACACACAGTCTACAACTAACCCAGCACCACACACAGTCTACAACTAACCCAGCACCACACAGTCTACAACTAACCCAGCACCACACACAGTCTACAACTAACCCAGCACCACACAGTCTACAACTAACCCAGCACCACACACAGTCTACAACTAACCCAGCACCACACACAGTCTACAACTAACTCCAGCACCACACACAGTCTACAACTAACCCAGCACCACACACAGTCTACAACTAACCCAGCACCACACACAGTCTACAACTAACCCAGCACCACACACAGTCTACAACTAACCCTAACCCAGCACCACACACAGTCTACAACTAACCCAGCACCACACACAGTCTACAACTAACCCAGCACCACACACAGTCTACAACTAACCCAGCACACACACAGTCTACAACTAACCCAGCACCACACACAGTCTACAACTCAACCCAGCACCACACACAGTCTACAACTAACCCAGCACCACACACAGTCTACAACTAACCCAGCACCACACACAGTCTACAACTAACCCAGCACCACACACAGTCTACAACTAACCCAGCACCACACACAGTCTACAACTAACCCAGCACCACACACAGTCTACAACTAACCCAGCACCACACACAGTCTACAACTAACCCAGCACCACACACAGTCTACAACTAACCCAGCACCACACACAGTCTACAACTAACCCAGCACCACACACAGTCTACAACTAACCCAGCACCACACAGTCTACAACTAACCCTAACCCAGCACCACACACAGTCTACAACTAACCCAGCACCACACACAGTCTACAACCCTAACCCAGCACCACACACAGTCTACAACTAACCCAGCACCACACACAGTCTACAACTAACCCAGCACCACACAGTCTACAACTAACCCAGCACCACACACAGTCTACAACTAACCCAGCACCACACACAGTCTACAACTAACCCTAACCCAGCACCACACACAGTCTACAACTAACCCAGCACCACACACAGTCTACAACTAACCCAGCACCACACACAGTCTACACAACCTAACCCAGCACCACACAGTCTACAACTAACCCAGCACCACACACAGTCTACAACTAACCCAGCACCACACACAGTCTACAACTAACCCAGCACCACACACAGTCTACAACTAACCCAGCACCACACACAGTCTACAACTAACCCTAACCCAGCACCACACAGTCTACAACTAACCCAGCACCACACAGTCTACAACTAACCCAGCACCACACACAGTCTACAACTAACCCAGCACCACACACAGTCTACAACTAACCCAGCACCACACACAGTCTACAACTAACCCAGCACCACACAGTCTACAACTAACCCAGCACCACACAGTCTACAACTAACCCAGCACCACACACAGTCTACAACTAACCCAGCACCACACACAGTCTACAACTAACCCTAGCACCACACACAGTCTACAACTAACCCAGCACCACACACAGTCTACAACTAACCCAGCACCACACACAGTCTACAACTAACCCAGCACCACACACAGTCTACAACTAACCCAGCACCACACACAGTCTACAACCTAACCCAGCACCACACACAGTCTACAACTAACCCAGCACCACACAGTCTACAACTAACCCTAACCCAGCACCACACACAGTCTACAACTAACCCAGCACCACACACAGTCTACAACTAACCCAGCACCACACACAGTCTACAACTAACCCAGCACCACACACAGTCTACAACTAACCCAGCACCACACACAGTCTACAACTAACCCTAACCCAGCACCACACAGTCTACAACTAACCCAGCACCACACACAGTCTACAACTAACCCAGCACCACACAGTCTACAACTAACCCAGCACCACACACAGTCTACAACTAACCCAGCACCACACAGTCTACAACTAACCCAGCACCACACACAGTCTACAACTAACCCAGCACCACACACAGTCTACAACTAACCCAGCACCACACACAGTCTACAACTAACCCAGCACCACACACAGTCTACAACTAACCCAGCACCACACACAGTCTACAACTAACCCTAACCCAGCACCACACAGTCTACAACTAACCCAGCACCACACAGTCTACAACTAACCCAGCACCACACACAGTCTCACAACCTAACCCAGCACCACACCAGTCTCACAACCTAACCCAGCACCACACACAGTCTACAACTAACCCAGCACCACACACAGTCTACACACCTAACCCAGCACCACACACAGTCTACAACTAACCCAGCACCACACACAGTCTACAACTAACCCTAACCCAGCACCACACACAGTCTACAACTAACCCAGCACCACACACAGTCTACAACTAACCCAGCACCACACAGTCTACAACTAACCCAGCACCACACACAGTCTACAACTAACCCAGCACCACACACAGTCTACAACTAACCCAGCACCACACACAGTCTACAACTAACCCAGCACCACACACAGTCTACAACTAACCCAGCACCACACACAGTCTACAACTAACCCAGCACCACACACAGTCTACAACTAACCTAACCCAGCACCACACACAGTCTACAACTAACCCAGCACCACACAGTCTACAACTAACCCAACCCAGCACCACACAGTCTACAACTAACCCAGCACCACACAGTCTACAACTAACCCAGCACCACACACAGTCTACAACTAACCCAGCACCACACAGTCTACAACTAACCCTAACCCAGCACCACACACAGTCTACAACCTAACCCAGCACCACACACAGTCTACAACCTAACCCAGCACCACACACAGTCTACAACTAACCCAGCACCACACACAGTCTACAACTAACCCTAACCCAGCACCACACAGTCTACAACTAACCCAGCACCACACACAGTCTACAACTAACCCAGCACCACACAGTCTACAACCTAACCCAGCACCACACAGTCTACAACTCAACCCAGCACCACACAGTCTACAACTAACCCAGCACCACACACAGTCTAGCACACGTAACTGAACGAAGTA
>NW_027036223.1:0-5000 GCF_034236695.1 Oncorhynchus nerka
ATTAGCTCGTAGGATATATTATTAGGCCTAATCTGCTAGTTAGTTAGCTCGTGGGGATATATTATTAGGCCTAATCTGCTAGTTAGTTAGCTCGTGGGGATATATTATTAGGCCTAATCTGCTAGTTAGTTAGCTCGTGGGGATATATTATTAGGCCTAATCTGCTAGTTAGTTAGCTCATTGGGGATATATTATTAGGCCTAATCTGCTAGTTAGTTAGCTCGTGGGGATATATTATTAGGCCTAATCTGCTAGTTAGTTAGCTCGTGGGGATATATTATTAGGCCTAATCTGCTAGTTAGTTAGCTCGTGGGGATATATTATTAGGCCTAATCTGCTAGTTAGTTAGCTCGTGGGGATATATTATTAGGCCTAATCTGCTAGTTAGTTAGCTCGTGGGGATATATTATTAGGCCTAATCTGCTAGTTAGTTAGCTCGTGGGGATATATTATTAGGCCTAATCTGCTAGTTAGTTAGCTCGTGGGGATATATTATTAGGCCTAATCTGCTAGTTAGTTAGCTCGTGGGGATATATTATTAGGCCTAATCTGCTAGTTAGTTAGCTCGTGGGGATATATTATTAGGCCTAATCTGCTAGTTAGTTAGCTCGTGGGGATATATTATTAGGCCTAATCTGCTAGTTAGTTAGCTCGTGGGGATATATTATTAGGCCTAATCTGCTAGTTAGTTAGCTCGTGGGGATATATTATTAGGCCTAATCTGCTAGTTAGTTAGCTCGTGGGGATATATTATTAGGCCTAATCTGCTAGTTAGTTAGCTCGTGGGGATATATTATTAGGCCTAATCTGCTAGTTAGTTAGCTCGTGGGGATATATTATTAGGCCTAATCTGCTAGTTAGTTAGCTCGTGGGGATATATTATTAGGCCTAATCTGCTAGTTAGTTAGCTCGTGGGGATATATTATTAGGCCTATGGTAATGAACTAGAATGTAGAATGTGTTGCTGCTGGAGTTGGATTAGAGGGATGGAGTTGGATTAGAGGGATGGAGTTGGATTAGAGGGATGGAGTTGGATTAGAGGGATGGAGTTGGATTAGAGGGATGGAGTTGGATTAGAGGGATGGAGTTGGATTAGAGGGATGGAGTTGGATTAGAGGGATGGAGTTGGATTAGAGGATGGAGTTGGATTAGAGGGATGGAGTTGGATTAGAGGATGGAGTTGGATTAGAGAGATGGAGTTGGATTAGAGGGATGGAGTTGGATTAGAGGGATGGAGTTGGATTAGAGGGATGGAGTTGGATTAGAGGGATGGAGTTGGATTAGAGGGATGGAGTTGGATTAGAGGGATGGAGTTGGAGGGATGGAGTTGGATTAGAGGGATGGAGTTGGATTAGAGGGATGGAGTTGGATTAGAGGGATGGAGTTGATTAGAGGATGGAGTTGGATAGAGGATGGAGTTGGATTAGAGGGATGGAGTTGGATTAGAGGGATGGAGTTGGATTAGAGGGATGGAGTTGGATTAGAGGGATGGAGTTGGATTAGAGGGATGGAGTTGGATTAGAGAGATGGAGTTGGATTAGAGGGATGGAGTTAGATTAGAGGGATGGAGTTGGATTAGAGGGATGGAGTTGGATTGGAGGGATGGAGTTGGATTAGAGGGATGGAGTTGGATTAGAGGGATGGAGTTGGATTAGAGGGATGGAGTTGGATTAGAGGGATGGAGTTGGATTAGAGGGATGGAGTTGGATTAGAGGGATGGAGTTGGATTAGAGGGATGGAGTTATGCTGGAGGGATGGAGTTGGATTAGAGGGATGGAGTTGGATTAGAGACATGGAGTTGGATTAGAGGGATGGAGTTATGCTGGAGGGATGGAGTTGGATTAGAGGGATGGAGTTGGATTAGAGGGATGGAGTTGGATTAGAGGGATGGAGTTGGATTAGAGGGATGGAGTTGGATTAGAGAGATGGAGTTGGATTAGAGGGATGGAGTTATGCTGGAGGGATGGAGTTGGATTAGAGGGATGGAGTTGGATTAGAGGGATGGAGTTGGATTAGAGGGATGGAGTTGGATTAGAGAGATGGAGTTGGATTAGAGGGATGGAGTTGGATTAGAGGGATGGAGTTGGATTAGAGGGATGGAGTTGGATTAGAGGGATGGAGTTGGATTAGAGGGATGGAGTTGTAAATCTGCTAGTTAGTTAGCTCGTGGGGATATATTATTAGGCCTAATCTGCTAGTTAGTTATGCTGGAGGGATGGAGTTGGATTAGAGGGATGGAGTTGGATTAGAGGGATGGAGTTGGATTAGAGAGATGGAGTTGGATTAGAGGGATGGAGTTAGATTAGAGAGATGGAGTTGGATTAGAGGGATGGAGTTGGATTAGAGGGATGGAGTTAGATTAGAGGGATGGAGTTAGATTAGAGGGATGGAGTTGGATTAGAGGGATGGAGTTATGCTGGAGGGATGGAGTTGGATTAGAGGGATGGAGTTGGATTAGAGAGATGGAGTTGGATTAGAGGGATGGAGTTAGATTAGAGGGATGGAGTTGATTAGAGATGGAGTTGGATTTAGAGGGATGGAGTTGGATTAGAGGATGGAGTTGGATTAGAGGGATGGAGTTGGATTAGAGGGATGGAGTCAGATTAGAGGGATGGAGTCAGATTAGAGGGATGGAGTCAGATTAGAGGGAGTCAGATTAGAGGGATGGAGTCAGATTAGAGGGATGGAGTTGGATTAGAGGGATGGAGTTATGCTGGAGGGATGGAGTTGGATTAGAGGGATGGAGTTGGATTTAGAGGGATGGAGTTGGATTAGAGGATGGAGTTGGATTAGAGGGATGGAGTTGGATTAGGAGGGATGGAGCTGGATTAGAGGGATGGAGTTATGCTGGAGGGATGGAGCTGATTAGAGGGATGGAGTTGGATTAGAGGGATGGAGTTGGATTAGAGGGATGGAGTTGGATTAGAGATGGAGTTGGATTAGAGGGATGGAGTTGGATTAGAGGGATGGAGCTGGATTAGAGGGATGGAGTTGGATTAGAGGGATGGAGTTGGATTTAGAGGGATGGAGTTGTAAGGGATCCTAGTTAGTTAGCTGGATGAGTTGGATTAGGAGAGATATTATTATGGCCTAATCTGATGGAGTTATGCTGGAGGGATGGAGTTGATTTGGAGCTGGAGGGATGGAGTTGGATTAGAGGGATGGAGTTGGATTAGAGATGGAGTTGGATTAGAGGGATGGAGTTGGATTAGAGAGATGGAGTTGGATTAGAGGGATGGAGTTGGATTAGAGGGATGGAGTTAGATTAGAGGGATGGAGTTAGATTAGAGGGATGGAGTCAGGTTGAGGGATGGAGTTAGATTAGAGGGATGGAGCTAGATCAGAGGACGGACAGACTAGAGGGATGGAGTTAGATTAGAGGGATGGAGTTAGATTAGAGGGATGGAGTCAGGTTAGAGGGATGGAGTTAGATTAGAGGGATGGAGTTAGATTAGAGGGATGGAGTTGGATTAGAGGGATGGAGTCAGATTAGAGGGATGGAGTTGGATTAGAGGGATGGAGTTGGATTAGAGGGATGGAGTCAGGTTGGAGGGATGGAGTTAGGATGGAGGGATGGAGTTAGATTAGAGGGATGGAGTTAGATTAGAGGGATGGAGTCAGATTAGAGGGATGGAGTTAGATTAGAGGGATGGAGTTAGGTTGGAGGGATGGAGTCAGGATGGAGGGATGGAGTTAGATTAGAGGGATGGAGTCAGGATGGAGTCAGGTTGGAGGGATGGAGTTAGATTAGAGGGATGGAGTCAGGATGGAGTCAGGTTGGAGGGATGGAGTTAGATTAGAGGGATGGAGTCAGGATGGAGTCAGGTTGGAGGGATGGAGTTAGGTTGGAGTCAGGTTGGAGTCAGGTTGGAGGGATGGAGTTAGATTAGAGGGATGGAGTTAGATTGGAGGGATGGAGTCAGGATGGAGTCAGGTTGGAGGGATGGAGTTAGGTTGGAGTCAGGTTGGAGTCAGGTTGGAGGGATGGAGTTAGATTAGAGTGATGGAGTTAGATTAGAGGGATGGAGTCAGGTTGGAGGGATGGAGTCAGATTAGAGGGATGGAGTCAGGTTGGAGGGATGGAGTCAGATTGGAGGGATGGAGTTAGATTAGAGGGATGGAGTCAGGTTAGAGGGATGGAGTTAGATTAGAGGGATGGAGTTAGATTAGAGGGATGGAGTTGGATTAGAGGGATGGAGTCAGATTAGAGGGATGGAGTTGGATTAGAGGGATGGAGTTGGATTAGAGGGATGGAGTCAGGTTGGAGGGATGGAGTTAGGATGGAGGGATGGAGTTAGATTAGAGGGATGGAGTTAGATTAGAGGGATGGAGTCAGATTAGAGGGATGGAGTTAGATTGGACGTGGAGCCAGGCCGATGGACGGTTTCAGACGATGGATTGATGGACTACACTGTCATGGTCAAATGGATGTGACGGTTTGTGACGATACTGGTCGTGATGAGCCTCAGGCCGAGTGGATGGTTGCATCAGAGCATTTGTCGTGATGAGCCCCAGGCTTGGAGGGATGGAGTTAGGTTGGAGTCAGCTGTTGGAGTCAGGTTGGAGGGATGGAGTTAGATTAGAGGGATGGAGTTAGATTGGAGGGATGGAGTCAGGATGGAGTCAGGTTGGAGGGATGGAGTTAGGTTGGAGTCAGGGGTTGGAGTCAGGTTGGAGGGATGGAGTTAGATTAGAGTGATGGAGTTAGATTAGAGGGATGGAGTCAGGTTGGAGGATGGAGTCAGATTAGAGGGATGAGCAGGTTGAGGGATGGAGTCAGATTGAGGATGGGAGTCAGATTAGAGGGATGGAGTCAGGTTGGAGGATGGAGTCAGGTTGGAGGGATAAGTCAGGATGGAGGGATGGAGTCAGATTAGAGGGATGGAGTCAGGTTGGAAGAATGGAGTCAGGTTGAGGGATGGAGTTAGATTAGAGGGATGGAGTTAGATTAGAGGGATGGAATCAGGTTAGAGGGATGGAGTCAGGTTGGAGGGATGGAG
>NW_027036223.1:10000-13249 GCF_034236695.1 Oncorhynchus nerka
GTGGAATCTACTGGCCCCTTTATCTAATGGGTGTTAAACAGTGGAATCTACTGGCCCCTTTATCTAATGGGTGTTAAACAGTGGAATCTACTGGCCCTTTATCTAATGGGTGTTAATTAAACAGTGGAATCTACTGGCCCTTTATCTAATGGGTGTTAAACAGTGGAATCTACTGGCCCCTTTATCTAATGGGTGTTAATTAAACAGTGGAATCTACTGGCCCCTTTATCTAATGGGTGTTAAACAGTGGAATCTACTGGCCCCTTTATCTAATGGGTGTTAAACAGTGGAATCTACTGGCCCCTTTATCTAATGGGTGTTAAACAGTGGAATCTACTGGCCCCTTTATCTAATGGGTGTTAAACAGTGGAATCTACTGGCCCCTTTATCTAGTGGGTGTTAAACAGTGGAATCTACTGGCCCCTTTATCTAATGGGTGTTAAACAGTGGAATCTACTGGCCCCTTTATCATCCTGTCTTAGTAGATGACCTATCTGCAGCTTGACATTAGAAATCTAGGAATCTGACTGGGATCTACAGAATAAAGGGTGGGGGGGGGTCAGTCAGTGTAGCCCTGGGTGTTGGGGGATGGGTTGTTGATGGTTGCTATAAGACGACGGACTGAGGATGAATCTAGTTTTTAATGGAGGGTTGTCCTGCTTCAGGCTAGTCCTCCCTCCTCGTGTCAGAGGAGAGAAGAGGAGAGGAGAGGAGAGGAGAGGAGAGGAGAGGAGAGTGGTGGAGAGTGGAGGAGAGGAGAGGAGAGGAGAGGAGAGGAGAGGAGAGGAGGAAACACAGAAAACTAGACAGCTCCAGGATCTATTCAGATAATGACCTCTAGTCCAGGCTGTATCACGTCTGGCTGTGATTGGGAGTCCCACAGGGCGGCACACAATTGGCCCAGCGTCATCCGGGTATGGCCGGGGTAGGCAGTCATTGTAAATAAGAATTTGTTCTTAACTGACTTGCCTTGTTAAATAAAGGTTAAATCTAATAATTTTCAACTTAAAAAAACATTTGTCCACAGCTTTCTATAAAGAGAGAATAGCGACTCTGGGATAATCTAGAGGGAATAGAGACTGGGATAATCTAGAGAGAATAGAGACTCTCGAATAATCTAGAGAGAATAGAGACTCTCGAATAATCTAGAGGGAATAGAGACTCTCGAATAATCTAGAGAGAATAGAGACTCTGATAATCTAGAGAGAATAGAGACTAGGATAATCTAGAGAGAATAGAGACTCTGGGATTATCTAGAGAGAATAGAGACTCTGGGATAATTCTGGTTGTGTTTCACATTATTTTAATGTAGAAGTGCTTCGAAACACATTCTATTCTTATTTACAATAAAAGTGACTACAAAATGACACAATACATTATTTACCGTTGTTTTCTATTATAAAATAATGTGAAACACAACAACCAACACAAACAGAAGAAATACAACCAACACAAACAGAAGAAATACATCCAACACAAACAGAAGAAATACAACCAACACAAACAGAAGAAATACAACCAACACAAACAGAAGAAATACAACCAACACAAACAGAAGAAATACAACCAACACAAACAGAAGAAATACAACCAACACAAACAGAAGAAATACAACCAACACAAACAGAAGAAATACAACCAACACAAACAGAAGAAATACATCCAACACAAACAGAAGAAATACAACCAACACAAACAGAAGAAATACAACCAACACAAACAGAAGAAATACAACCAACACAAACAGAAGAAATACAACCAACACAAACAGAAGAAATACAACCAACACAAACAGAAGAAATACAACCAACACAAACAGAAGAAATACAACCAACACAAACAGAAGAAATACAACCAACACCTTTGTAGAGTCACAAGCTTGATGTCGTCATTGAGTGCTAGGAATATAGGACCAAATAGTACACCTCCTTTTTAAGAAGTGAATTTGTCCCAATACTTTTGGTCCCCTAAAATGGGAGGGGACTATACGTTCAGAAAATGTTGTAATTTCTAAACGTTTCACCCGATATGGATGAAAATACCCTCAAATTAATGCTGACAGTCCTGCACTTGAACCTCATAGCCGTTGTATCATGTCAAGTCCAAAGTGCTGGGAATACAGAGCCAAAAACGACAACAAACATGTCACTGTCCCAATAATTACACTGCAGATTAGTGTATAAAACAGGCCCCCACATAACCATTGGTTCACCTTGTGTACGTGTTCAGTTCTGCTCCCCAGCTGTAATTAAAGTGTGTGTGTCACGTTCTGACCTTTATTTCCTGTGTTTTTGTATTTATTTTAGTATGGTCAGGGCGTGAGTTGGGTGGGCAGTCTATGTTTTGTTTTTCTATGTTTTGGGGGTATTTCTATGTTTCGGCCTAGTATGGTTCTCAATCAGAGGCAGGTGTCATTAGTTGTCTCTGATTGAGAATCATACTTAGGTAGCCTGGGTTTCACTGTGTGTTTGTGGGTGATTGTTCCTATCTTTGTGTTTTGCACCAGATGGGACTGTTTTAGGTTTCACTGTGTGTTTGTGGGTGATTGTTCCTGTCTTTGTGTTTGCACCAGATGGGACTGTTTTAGGTTTCACTGTGTGTTTGTGGGTGATTGTTCCTGTCTTTGTGTTTTGCACCAGATGGGACTGTTTTAGGTTTCACTGTGTGTTTGTGGGTGATTGTTCCTGTCTTTGTGTTTTGCACCAGATAGGACTGTTTTAGGTTTTCTCACGTTTGTTGTTTATGTTAGTTATCTCATGTCTAGTTCCTTTATAAATTAAAGAACATGAATAACCACCACGCTGCATTTTGGTCCGCCTCTCTTTCACCAGAAGAAAACCCTTACAGTGTGTTGGTTCCATGACAATGGTACAGTCCATTACCCAATGGTACAGTCCATTACCCTCTTAATTAATGAACCACTTGGGACAGTCTGGGGATTCTGTCTGCCATTCCATCATCCAGTGTGCAACACCATAAACCAACGTCTTACAGATCACATGACCCTGCTTCTCTACCCAAGCAATGACATCATCCAGTGTCTTATAGATCACATGACCCTGCTTCTCTACCCAAGCAATGACATCATCCAACATCTTACAGATCACATGACCCTGCTTCTCTACCCAAGCAATGACATCATCCAACGTCTTATAGATCACATGACCCTGCTTCTCTACCCAAGCAATGGCATCATCCAACGTCTTATAGATCACATGACCCTGCTTCTCTACCCAAGCAATGACATCA
>NW_027036224.1:0-13249 GCF_034236695.1 Oncorhynchus nerka
CTCTCTCAAGGACCTGATGCCCTCTCTCTCTCAATGACCCGATGTCCTCTCTCTCAATGACCTGATGTCCTCTCTCTCATGGCCGATGCCCTCTCCTCTCTCTCAATGACCCGATGTCCTCTCTCTCTCTCAATGACCCGATGTCCTCTCTCTCTCTCAATGACCTGATGCCCTCTCTCTCTCAATGACCTGATGCCCTCTCTCTCTCAATGACCCGATGCCCTCTCTCTCTCTCAATGACCCGATGCCCTCTCTCTCTCAATGACCCGATGCCCTCTCTCTCTCAATGACCCGATGCCCTCTCTCTCTCAATGACCCGATGTCCTCTCTCTCTCAATGACCCGATGTCCCTCTCTCTCTCAATGACCCGATGTCCTCTCTCTCTCAATGACCCGATGTCCTCTCTCTCTCAATGACCCGATGTCCTCTCTCTCTCTCTCCTCAATGACCCGTGTCCTCTCTCTCTCAATGACCTGATGTCCCTCTCTCTCTCTCTCAATGACCTGATGTCCTCTCTCTCTCTCTCAATGACCCGATGTCCTCTCTCTCTCAATGACCCGATGTCCTCTCTCTCAATGACCCGATGTCCTCTCTCTCTCTCAATGACCTGATGTCCTCTCTCTCTCTCCAATGACCCGATGTCCTCTCTCTCTCTCAATGACCCGATGTCCTCTCTCTCTCTCAATGACCCGATGTCCTCTCTCTCTCTCAATGACCCGATGTCCTCTCGCTCTCTCTCAATGACCCGATGTCCTCTCTCTCTCTCAATGACCCGATGTCCTCTCTCTCTCTCAATGACCCGATGTCCTCTCTCTCTCTCTCAATGACCCGATGTCCTCTCTCTCTCTCTCTCTCAATGACCCGATGTCCTCTCTCTCTCTCAATGACCTGATGTCCTCTCTCTCTCTCAATGACCCGATGTCCTCTCTCTCTCTCAATGACCCGATGTCCTCTCTCTCTCTCAATGACCCGATGTCCTCTCTCTCTCTCAATGACCCGATGTCCTCTCTCTCTCTCTCTCAATGACCCGATGTCCTCTCTCTCTCTCTCTCAATGACCCGATGTCCTCTCTCTCTCTCTCAATGACCCGATGTCCTCTCTCTCTCTCAATGACCCGATGTCCTCTCTCTCTCTCAATGACCCGATGTCCTCTCTCTCTCTCAATGACCCGATGTCTCTCTCTCTCTCAATGACCCGATGTCCTCTCTCTCTCTCAATGACCCGATGTCCTCTCTCTCTCTCAATGACCCGATGTCCTCTCTCTCTCTCAATGACCCGATGTCCTCTCTCTCTCTCAATGACCCGATGTCCTCTCTCTCTCTCAATGACCCGATGTCCTCTCTCTCTCAATGACCCGATGTCCTCTCTCTCTCTCAATGACCCGATGTCCCTCTCTCTCTCAATGACCCGATGTCCTCTCTCTCTCTCAATGACCCGATGTCCTCTCTCTCTCTCTCAATGACCCGATGTCCTCTCTCTCTCTCAATGACCCGATGTCCTCTCTCTCTCTCTCAATGACCCGATGCCTCCTCTCTCTCTCTCTCAATGACCCGATGTCCTCTCTCTCTCTCTCTCAATGACCCGATGTCCTCTCTCTCTCAATGACCCGATGTCCTCTCTCTCTCAATGACCCGATGTCCTCTCTCTCTCAATGACCCGATGTCCTCTCTCTCTCTCAATGACCTGATGTCCTCTCACTCTCTCAATGACCCGATGTCCTCTCTCTCTCAATGACCTGATGTCCTCTCTCTCTCAATGACCTGATGTCCTCTCTCTCTCTCTCTCTCTCTCTCAATGACCCGATGTCCTCTCTCTCTCTCTCTCTCAATGACCCGATGTCCTCTCTCTCTCTCTCAATGACCCGATGTCCTCTCTCTCTCTCCAATGACCCGATGTCCTCTCTCTCTCTCAATGACCCGATGTCCTCTCTCTCTCTCAATGACCCGATGTCCTCTCTCTCTCTCTCTCTCAATGACCCGATGTCCTCTCTCTCTCTCTCAATGACCCGATGTCCTCTCTCTCTCTCTCTCAATGACCCGATGTCCTCTCTCTCTCTCTCAATGACCCGATGTCCTCTCTCTCTCTCTCAATGACCCGATGTCCTCTCTCTCTCTCAATGACCCGATGTCCTCTCTCTCTCTCTCTCAATGACCCGATGTCCTCTCTCTCTCTCTCTCAATGACCCGATGTCCTCTCTCTCTCTCAATGACCCGATGTCCTCTCTCTCTCTCAATGACCCGATGTCCTCTCTCTCTCTCTCTCAATGACCTGATGTCCTCTCTCTCTCTCAATGACCCGATGTCTCTCTCTCTCTCTCAATGACCCGATGTCCCTCTCTCTCTCTCAATGACCCGATGTCCCTCTCTCTCTCTCAATGACCCGATGTCCTCTCTCTCTCTCAATGACCCGATGTCCTCTCTCTCTCTCTCAATGACCCGATGTCCTCCTCTCTCTCTCAATGACCCGATGTCCTCTCTCTCTCTCTCAATGACCCGATGTCCTCTCTCTCTCTCAATGACCCGATGTCCTCTCTCTCTCTCAATGACCCGATGTCCTCTCTCTCTCTCAATGACCCGATGTCCTCTCTCTCTCTCAATGACCCGATGTCCTCTCTCTCTCTCAATGACCTGATGTCCTCTCTCTCTCTCAATGACCTGATGTCCTCTCTCTCTCAATGACCCGATGTCCTCTCTCTCTCAATGACCCGATGTCCTCTCTCTCTCTCAATGACCCGATGTCCTCTCTCTCAATGACCCGATGTCCTCTCTCTCTCCAATGACCCGATGTCCTCTCTCTCTCCAATGACCCGATGTCCTCTCTCTCTCAATGACCCGATGTCCTCTCTCTCTCTCAATGACCCCGATGTCCTCTCTCTCTCTCAATGACTTGATGTCTCTCTCTCTCTCTCCAATGACCCGATGTCCTCTCTCTCTCTCAATGACCCGATGTCCTCTCTCTCTCTCTCAATGACCGATGTCCTCTCTCTCTCTCAATGACCCGATGTCTCTCTCTCTCTCTCGTGACCGATGTCCTCTCTCTCTCTCAATGACCATGTCCTCTCTCTCTCTCAATGACCTGATGTCCTCTCACTCTCAATGACCCGATGTCCTCTCTCTCTCAATGACCCAGATGTCCTCTCTCTCTCTCAATGACCCGATGTCCTCTCTCTCTCAATGACCCGATGTCCTCTCTCTCTCTCAATGACTTGATGTCCTCTCTCTCTCAATGACCCGATGTCCTCACTCTCTCTCTCCCGATGTCCTCTCTCAATGACCCGATGTCCTCTCTCTCTCTGTGACCCGATGTCCTCTCTCTTCAATGACTTGATGTCCCTCTCTCTCTCAATGACCCGATGTCCTCTCTCTCAATGACCCGATGTCCTCTCTCTCTCCAATGACCCGATGTCCTCTCTCTCTCTCCAGCTCTCTCTCTCCAATGACCCGATGTCCTCTCTCAATGACCCGATGTCCTCTCTCTCTCTCAATGACTTGATGTCCTCTCTCTCTCTCAATGACTTGATGTCCTCTCTCTCTCAATGACCCGATGTCCTCTCTCTCTCAATGACCCGATGTCCTCTCTCTCTCAATGACCCGATGTCCTCTCTCTCTCTCAATGACCCATGTCCTCTCTCTCTCAATGGACCGATGTCCTCTCTCTCTCTCTCTCAATGACCCCGATGTCCTCTCTCTCTCTCTCAATGACCCGATGTCCTCTCTCTCTCTCAATGACCCGATGTCCTCTCTCTCTCAATGACCCCGATGTCCTCTCTCTCTCAATGACCCGATGTCTCTCTTCTCTCTCAATGACCCGATGTCTCTCTCTCTCTCAATGACCCGATGTCCTCTCTCTCTCAATGACCCGATGTCCTCTCTCTTCTTCTCAATGACCCGATGTCCTCTCTCTCTTCTCTCTCAATGTGACCATGTCCTCTCTCTCTCTTCTCAATGACCTGATGTCTTCTCTCTCTCTCTCAATGACCCGATGTCCTCTCTCTCTCTCTCAATGACCCTATGTCTCTCTCTCCTCAATGACCTGATGTCCTCTCTCAATGACCCGATGTCCTCTCTCTCAATGACCACAAGTCCTCTTCTCTCTCTCTCAATGACCCGATGTCCTTCTCTCTCTCAATGACCTGATGTCCTCTTCTCTCTCTCAATGACCTGATGTCCTCTCTCTCTCAATGACTTCTGATGTCCCTCTTCTCTCTTCTCTCAATGACTTGATGCTCTTCTCCTCTCAATGACTCGATGTCTCTCTCTCTCTCAATGACCCGATGTCCTCTCTCTCACTCTCTCAATGACCCGATGTCCTCTCTCTCTCAATGACCCGATGTCCTCTCTCTCTCTCAATGACCCGATGTCCTCTCTCTCTCTCAATGACCCGATGTCCTCTCTCTCTCAATGACCCGATGTCCTCTCTCTCTCTCAATGACCTGATGTCCTCTCTCTCTCTCTCAATGACCCGATGTCCTCTCTCTCTCTCTCAATGACCCGATGTCCTCTCTCTCTCTCAATGACCCGATGTCCTCTCTCTCTCAATGACCCGATGTCCTCTCTCTCTCTCAATGACCCGATGTCCTCTCTCTCTCTCAATGACCCGATGTCCTCTCTCTCTCTCAATGACCCGATGTCCTCTCTCAATGACTTGATGTCCTCTCTCTCTCAATGACTTGATGTCCTCTCTCTCTCTCTGCTCAATGACCCGATGTCTCTCTCTCTCTCAATGACCTGATGTCCTCTCTCTCAATGACCCGATGTCCTCTCTACTCTCTCAATGACCTGATGTCCTCTCTCTTCTTCTCAATGACCCGATGTCCTCTCTCTCTCTCCAATGACCTGATGTCCTCTCTCTCTCAATGACCCGATGTCCTCTCTCTCTCAATGACCTGATGTCCTCTCTCTCTCAATGACCTGATGTCCTCTCTCTCTCTCAATGACCCGATGTCCTCTCTCTCTCTCAATGACCCGATGTCCTCTCTCTCTCTCAATGACCCGATGTCCTCTCTCTCTCTCAATGACCCGATGTCCTCTCCTCTCTCAATGACCCGATGTCCTCTCTCTCTCTCAATGACCCGATGTCCTCTCTCTCTCTCAATGACCCGATGTCTCTCTCTCTCTCTCTCTCAATGACCCGATGTCCTCTCTCTCTCTCAATGACCCGATGTCCTCTCTCTCTCTCTCAATGACCCGATGTCCTCTCTCTCTCTCAATGACCCGATGTCCTCTCTCTCTCTCAATGACCCGATGTCCTCTCTCTCTCTCAATGACCCGATGTCCTCTCTCTCTCTCCAATGACCCGATGTCCTCTCTCTCTCTCAATGACCTGATGTCCTCTCTCTCTCTCAATGACCCGATGTCCTCTCTCTCTCTCAATGACCTGATGTCCTCTCTCTCTCTCAATGACCCGATGTCTCTCTCTCTCTCAATGACCCGATGTCCTCTCCTCTCTCAATGACCCGATGTCCTCTCTCTCTCTCAATGACCCGATGTCCTCTCTCTCTCTCAATGACCCGATGTCCTCTCTCTCTCGACCTGATGTCCTCTCTCTCTCAATGACCCGATGTCTCTCTCTCTCTCAATGACCCGATGTCTCTCTCTCTCTCAATGACCCGATGTCCTCTCTCTCTCTCAATGACCCGATGTCCTCTCTCTCTCCAATGACCCGATGTCCTCTCTCTCTCTCAATGACCCGATGTCCTCTCTCTCTCCAATGACCTGATGTCCTCTCTCTCTCTCCAATGACCTGATGTCCTCTCTCTCTCTCAATGACCCGATGTCCTCTCTCTCTCTCAATGACCTGATGTCCTCTCTCTCTCTCAATGACCCGATGTCCTCTCTCTCTCAATGACCTGATGTCTCTCTCTCTCTCTCAATGACCCGATGTCCTCTCCTCTCTCAATGACCTGATGTCCTCCTCTCTCTCAATGACCCGATGTCCTCTCTCTCTCAATGACCTGATGTCCTCTCTCTCTCTCAATGACCCGATGTCCTCTCTCTCTCAATGACCTGATGTCCTCTCTCTCTCTCAATGACCTGATGTCCTCTCTCTCTCTCAATGACCCGATGTCCTCTCTCTCTCTCAATGACCCGATGTCCTCTCTCTCTCTCAATGACCCGATGTCCTCTCTCTCTCTCAATGACCCGATGTCCTCTCTCTCTCTCAATGACCCGATGTCCTCCCTCTCTCAATGACCTGATGTCCTCTCTCTCTCTCTCTCTCAATGACCTGATGTCCTCTCTCTCTCAATGACCTGATGTCCTCTCTCTCTCAATGACCTGATGTCCTCTCTCTCTCAATGACCTGATGTCCTCTCTCTCTCAATGACCTGATGTCCTCTCTCTCTCAATGACCTGATGTCCTCTCTCTCTCAATGACCTGATGTCCTCTCTCTCTCTCAATGACCTGATGTCCTCTCTCTCTCAATGACCTGATGTCCTCTCTCTCTCAATGACCCGATGTCCTCTCTCTCTCTCAATGACCCGATGTCCTCTCTCTCTCTCAATGACCCGATGTCCTCTCTCTCTCAATGACTTGATGTCCTCTCTCTCTCTCAATGACCCGATGCCTCCGATGTCCATCTCTCTCTCAATGACCTGATGTCCTCTCTCTCTCTCAATGACCTGATGTCCTCTCTCTCTCTCAATGACCTGATGTCCTCTCTCTCTCTCAATGACCTGATGTCCTCTCTCTCTCAATGACCTGATGTCCTCTCTCTCTCTCAATGACCTGATGTCTCTCTCTCTCAATGACCTGATGTCCTCTCTCTCCTCTCAATGACCCGATGTCCTCTCTCTCTCTCAATGACCCGATGTCCTCTCTCTCTCTCTGATGTCCTCTCTCTCTCAATGACCCGATGTCCTCTCTCTCTCAATGACCTGATGTCTCTCTCTCTCTCAATGACCCGATGTCCCTCTCTCTCTCAATGACCCGATGTCCTCTCTCTCTCAATGACCCGATGTCCTCTCTCTCTCAATGACCCGATGTCCTCTCTCTCTCTCAATGACCTGATGTCCTCTCTCTCTCCAATGACCCGATGTCCTCTCTCTCTCAATGACCTGATGTCTCTCTCTCTCTCAATGACCTGATGTCCTCTCTCTCTCTCAATGACCTGATGTCCTCTCTCTCTCTCAATGACCTGATGTCCTCTCTCTCTCTCAATGACCTGATGTCCTCTCTCTCTCTCAATGACCTGGTGTCCTCTCTCTCTCAATGACCTGATGTCCTCTCTCTCTCAATGACACTGATGTCCTCTCTCTCTCAATGACCTGATGTCCTCTCTCTCTCAATGACCTGATGTCCTCTCTCTCTCAATGACCTGATGTCCTCTCTCTCTCAATGACCTGATGTCCTCTCTCTCTCAATGACCTGATGTCCTCTCTCTCTCAATGACCTGATGTCACTCTCTCTCTCTCAATGACCTGATGTCCTCTCTCTCTCAATGACCTGATGTCCTCTCTCTCTCAATGACCTGATGTCCTCTCTCTCTCAGTGACCCGATGTCCTCTCTCTCTCAATGACCTGATGTCCTCCTCTCTCAATGACCTGATGCCCTCTCTCTCTCAATGACCTGATGCCCTCTCTCTCTCAATGACCTGATGTCCCTCTCTCTCTCAATGACCTGATGTCCTCTCTCTCTCAATGACCTGATGTCCTCTCTCTCTCCAATGACCCGATGTCCTCTCTCTCTCTCAATGACCTGATGTCCTCCTCTCTCAATGACCTGATGTCCTCTCTCTCTCAATGACCCGATGTCCTCTCACTCTCTCAATGACCTGATGTCCTCTCTCTCTCTCAATGACCTGATGTCCTCTCTCTCTCAATGACCTGATGTCCTCTCTCTCTCAATGACCTGATGTCCTCTCTCTCTCAATGACCTGATGTCCTCTCTCTCTCAATGACCTGATGTCCTCTCTCTCTCAATGACCTGATGTCCTCTCTCTCTCAATGACCTGATGTCCTCTCTCTCTCAATGACCTGATGTCCTCTCTCTCTCAATGACCTGATGTCCTCTCTCTCTCAATGACCTGATGTCCTCTCTCTCTCAATGACCTGATGTCCTCTCTCTCTCAATGACCTGATGTCCTCTCTCTCTCAATGACCTGATGTCCTCTCTCTCTCAATGACCTGATGTCCTCTCTCTCTCAATGACCTGATGTCCTCTCTCTCTCAATGACCTGATGTCCTCTCTCTCTCAATAACCTGATGTCCTCTCTCTCTCAATAACCTGATGTCCTCTCTCTCTCAATAACCTGATGTCCTCTCTCTCTCAATGACCTGATGTCCTCTCTCTCTCAATAACCTGATGTCCTCTCTCTCTCAATAACCTGATGTCCTCTCTCTCTCAATAACCTGATGTCCTCTCTCTCTCAATAACCTGATGTCCTCTCTCTCTCTCAATAACCTGATGTCCTCTCTCTCTCTCAATAACCTGATGTCCTCTCTCAATAACCTGATGTCCTCTCTCTCTCAATGACCTATTACTGTCATCTACATTCTCCTGTTTAAACTCATCATGCTGACCCCTGACCCCTGGGAGAACTAAAAACTGACCCCTGGGAGAACTAAAAACTGACCCCTGGGAGAACTAAAAACTGACCCCTGTGAGAACTAAAAACTGACCCCTGGGAGAACTAAAAACTGACCCCTGGGAGAACTAAAAACTGACCCCTGGGAGAACTACTGTTCTTCACGTCCTGAACCTCTCTGATCAGGACATCCATTCTTATATTAGTTGAATCCACCAGTATCTGGACACAACTATTGAAGCTATTTTCTTGTTGTTGTAACAACTGCTTGTGGAACTATTTTTAGTTTGAGAGTGACAGTCGGGGGAGAGAGACGGAGGGAGGAGAGCGAGTCGAGAAAGAGACATGAGAGAAAAAGAGAGATGGGGAGAGAGTAGAGACAGGGGACATAATGTACGGTGGGAGGGATAGACAGAGACAGGTGGATAGAGGCTGTGTTAGAGGGGACAGGTGGATAGAGGCTGTGTTAGAGGGGACAGGTGGATAGAGGCTGTGTTAGAGGGGACAGGTGGATAGAGGCTGTGTTAGAGGGGACAGGTGGATAGAGGCTGTGTTAAAGAGGGGACAGGTGGATTGGGACAGGAGGCACCAGTGCTCTGCAAACTTTTATAGTGTTTCTGGAAAATCATCGGTGTTACAAAAACTTCTTTTTTTTTTTTTTTTTTTAAATATAGGAGATTACAGAAGAGTAAGGAAGAGGGAGAAAGGTGACATTTAAAAAAAGAGGACAGGTGTTTGACAGGTAGACTAAAGTCCAGAGTACAAGTGAGGGAGAAGTTAGGGAAGGCGGGCAGAGAACTGACCTCCTGAAGCCAGGCCTGTAGTGGAGCCTGTTGGGTCTTCAGCCCCTCATTCTCCTGACGTAGACTGTCCAGCTCTCGCTGAACCTCACACACCTGTAAACCACACCACCACGTCGGGCACACAACACCATCAGATAACCAGGAAAGACGCATCTTTTACAAACAGACAATGTCAAAAGCTGACTGCTTCAGGAATACAAGTTTCTTGGGAATTATATGTGGAGGTAAGCTTCCCTTTTCTATACAGGTCGATACTATTGATGTAGAGGGAAAATGTAACTCAACCAATACAATCAGATAGCGCTAGCTAGCCAACCAATCAGAGCAGGTGTCAGAGTAGCTCCTCCTGTTAGATGACCTTGTTCTGAGCAGAGAGTAGCTCCTGATGCATCACGTCCAGCTCTCTCTTCAGAGCAGTCTTCTCCTGTTCCACAGTCTTCCCCACGCTGGACTGGCCCTGCTGTCTCTGCTGTTTCACGGTTAAGATGGCTGCCTCCAGCTGTGAGGAGATGATACAGGGTTTGAAAGACTTATTCATACGCAGGGTGTACCGCTCTCCTCTAAGCCTCAAACTTAAAAAGATCTTGAGACATCAAGTCAGATCTGATTATGTTGATATTTTGTCAAATGGAATAAATGAGTCCGTCACATCCATCCATCCCTTCCTCTGTAATCTCACCTTTTCCCTGGTGTGGTGGAGCTCCATGGTCAGCCTCTCGTTCTCCTGCCTCAGCTGCTGCTGTTCCTGTTCCACCAGCCTGGCCAGCTCATCCTGGTACAGCTTCTTTTGCTGGCTCTGGTATCCGCTGGAGTGCAGGGCCATCTCCAGAACCTGGTTCTGATTCAGGAAAACCCATCAGACTTCACAATAACAAATCAGCTGAGAGACTTGAGCATTTTCTGACCCATAGAAATATACTATAAGGGACAAAGCTGCTCAGACTGCAGCAATTTGACTGGATGGCCGTTTTAGTATTTCTATAGCAACCGAACCACCATTCATTATAGTGATTAGAGAAATAGAATGATTAGAACTGACCAACCTGAAGCCAGCCAATCAACTAACCAATCAACCAACCTGAAGCCAGCCAGCCAATCAACTAACCAATCAACCAACCTGAAGCCAGCCAGCCAATCAACTAACCAATCAGCCAACCTGAAGCCAGCCAGCCAACCTGAAGCCAGCCAGCCAACCAACCAAAAGCTAGCCAGCCAACCAACCAACCAGCCAACCTGAAGCCAGCCAGCCAACCAACCAAAAGCTAGCCAACCAACCTGAAGCCAGCCAACCAACCAACCTGAAGCCAGCCAGCTAGCCAGCCAACCTGAAGCCAGCCAACCAACCAAAAGCTAGCCAGCCAACCTGAAGCCAGCCAACCAACCAAAAGCTAGCCAGCCAACCTGAAGCCAACTAGCCAGCCAACTAGCCAGCCAACCTGAAGCCAGCCAACCAACCAAAAGCTAGCCAGCCAACCTGAAGCCAACCAGCCAGCCAACCAGCCAGCCAACCTGAAGCCAACCAACCAAAAGCTAGCCAGCCAACCTGAAGCCAACCAGCCAGCCAACCTGAAGCCAACCAACCAAAAGCTAGCCAGCCAACCTGAAGCCAACCAGCCAGCCAACCAGCCAGCCAACCTGAAGCCAACCAGCCAGCCAACCAGCCAGCCAGCCAACCAACCAAAAGCTAGCCAACCAACCAGCCAGCCAACCAACCAGAAGCCAGCCAGAAGCCAACCAGCCAACCAACCTGAAACCAGCCAGCCAACCAACCTGAAACCAGCCAATCAACCAACCTGAAACCAGCCAATCAACCAACCTGAATCAACCAACCTGAAACCAGCCAATCAACCAACCTGAAACCAGCCAATCAACCAACCTGAAACCAGCCAATCAACCAACCTGAAACCAGCCAATCAACCAACCTGAAACCAGCCAATCAACCAACCTGAAACCAGCCAATCAACCAACCAACCTGAAACCAGCCAATCAACCAACCAACCTGAAACCAGCCAATCAACCAACCAACCTGAAACCAGCCAATCAACCAACCAACCTGAAACCAGCCAATCAACCAACCAACCTGAAACCAGCCAATCAACCAACCAACCTGAAACCAGCCAATCAACGTGTCATCATAGTAGGCCTCACCTTGTCGTTGCCGCTCTGCAGCTGTTTGTGCAGTGACATCACTTCCTGTTTGAGGGCGTCCTTCTCTTGCTGTGACACGCGGAGGTCTGACTTGAGACGGGCGCTTTGGAGGTCAGACTGCAGGCTTTCCTCCAACACCTGGTTCTGAGAGAAACCACCTTGGTCAAAATTCCCCCAACTTTCCTTTAAATTCCCCTAACTTTCCTTTAAATTCCCCTAACTTTCCTTTAAATTCCCCTAACTTTCCTTTAAATTCCCTGTTTTTCCAGAAAACCTGGTTGGTGGAGTCCGGATTTCCTGATTATTCCCTTGTGATTCAGGAATCCTCCAACCAGGATTTCTTGGAAACTTTACATGAATATTGGCTGACACTGCAAAGCATATTGACTAAACGCACAAATCAACAGGAGTCATAGAATTAGTGAATATTTGCATAATTAATTAGAAATACTTAATTGTCCTTGAAATGTGTCTTTGGCTTGACACACACAGAACATTCTGTACATTATAAATGATGATGATATTGAAAGAAAGTAGTAACCATTTTAATCGTAGATCATTACTGTGTCATAAGTGGTTGAAGAGGGTATGTCCCAAAGGCACCCTCTATTCCTCAGAACAGTGCACTACTATTGGCCAGGCAGTGTAACAGAGCACTGCTATTGGCCAGGCAGTGTAACAGAGCACTACTATTGGCCAGGCAGTGTAACAGAGCACTACTATTGGCCAGGCAGTGTAACAGTGCACTACTATTGGCCAGGCAGTGTAACAGTGCACTACTATTGGCCAGGCAGTGTAAAAGGTTGCCCCGACTGAACAGAGCATCCTTACCCTCTCCTGAGACTTGGCTAGCTGGTTACGTAATCCCTGGGTTTGTTTTTCCAAAGCCTTGCGTTCCTGCAGGAGGGAGGAGAGCCGACACTCTACAGCCCCCATCTTAGCTACCTACAGGTGGACACAGTGAAGAAGAGTGTGGTTTTATGTACCGTATAACCAATTTAACCATAATGTACCGAAAACCCTACATCCATGTGTAACATACTGTATATAATATACAGAAAGTGCTAGTAGGTTTCTCTTGCAAAATACTAAACTAACCTGGATAAATAAAAGTTGAATACACATTTTTAAAAAGTGAGTTAAATTATTATAATAGATTTTTACTACATAATGTTTATCATCTGCTCACATCTCACCTTATCTCTGAGGGTATTGAGTTGTAGCACCAGCTGGGCCTTGCCCTCCTCTAGAAGTACAGTCCCTTCCACAGCGTTGGTTAGCTCCGCCTCCAGGGCAGTCATACACACTGCCATCTGATACAGGAGAACAAGTCGTTAGCCAATAGTAGTACAGTCCCTTCCACAGCGTTGGTTAGCTCCGCCTCCAGGGCAGTCATACACACTGCCATCTGATACAGGAGAACAAGTCGTTAGCCAATAGTAGTACAGTCCCTTCCACAGCGTTGGTTAGCTCCGCCTCCAGGGCAGTCATACATACTGCCATCTGATACAGGAGAACAAGTCGTTAGCCAATAGTAGTACAGTCCCTTCCACAGTGTTGGTTAGCTCCGCCTCCAGGGCAGTCATACACACTGCCATCTGATACAGGAGAACAAGTCGTTAGCCAATAGTAGTACAGTCCCTTCCACAGCGTTGGTTAGCTCCGCCTCCAGGGCAGTCATACACACTGCCATCTGATACAGGAGAACAAGTCGTTAGCCAATAGTAGTACAGTCCCTTCCACAGTGTTGGTTAGCTCCGCCTCCAGGGCAGT
>NW_027036225.1:0-5000 GCF_034236695.1 Oncorhynchus nerka
CCCAACTCACGCCCTGACCAACCTAACACAAAGACATAGACAACCCACCCCAACTCACGCCCTGACCAACCTAACACAAAGACATAGACAACCCACCCCAACTCACGCCCTGACCAACCTAACACAAAGACATAGACAACCCACCCCAACTCACGCCCTGACCAACCTAACACAAAGACATAGACAACCCACCCCAACTCACGCCCTGACCAACCTAACACAAAGACATAGACAACCCACCCCAACTCACGCCCTGACCAACCTAACACAAAGACATAGACAACCCACCCCAACTCACGCCCTGACCAACCTAACACAAAGACATAGACTACCCACCCCAACTCACGCCCTGACCAACCTAACACAAAGACATAGACAACCCACCCCAACTCACGCCCTGACCAACCTAACACAAAGACATAGACAACCCACCCCAACTCAGGCCCTGACCAACCTAACACAAAGACATAGACAACCCACCCCAACTCACGACCTGACCAACACAAGACATGAATGACCACTGACTCCAGCCTGACCAGCCTAACACAAGACATGAACAGCCCACCCCAACTCACGCCTGACCAGCCTAACACAAAGACATAGACAACCCACCCCAACTCAGGCCCTGACCAACCTAACACAAAGACATAGACAACCCACCCCAACTCACGCCCTGACCAACCTAACACAAAGACATAGACTACCCACCCCAACCCATCATGGACACGTTTAATCTCAGTCTCTTCATTCAAAGACTCCATCATGGACACGTTTAATCTCAGTCTCTTCATTCAAAGACTCCATCATGGACACGTTTAATCTCAGTCTCTTCATTCAAAGACTCCATCATGGACACGCTTACTGACAGTCTCTTCATTCAAAGACTCCATCATGGACACGTTTAATCTGACAGTCTCTTCATTCAAAGACTCCATCATGGACACGCTTACTGACAGTCTCTTCATTCAAAGACTCCATCATGGACACTCTTACTGACATGTGTGGCTGCTTTGCCTGATGTATTGTTGTCTCTACCTTCTTGCCCTTTGTGCTGTTGCTCTGTTGCCCCAAATAAATATCTGTACCCTGTTTTTGTGCTGCTACCATGTTGTTGTCATATTGTGTTATACCATGTTATATATATATACCATGTTGTTGTCATATTGTGTTGCTACCATATATACCATGTTGCTACCATGTTGCTACCATGTTGCTGTCATATACGTTTATACTACCATGTTCTGGTGATATACGTGGTGCTGCCATGTTGAGGACCATGTTGCTACCAGCATTTTGGAATTTCTGCCTGAACTCGGCTGGACTAAGTTATTAGTTGAGTGACATGTTTCTGTTCCTGTCTCAATCTCACTTTCTGTCTTTATTTTCCATCTGATATTTTCCTCTCCCTTACTCTCTCTCTGTCTCTCTCCTCTTTATATGATATATATATATATATATACATATATATACGTATATATACATATGTAAGTAATAATATGTAGTGTAATAAATATGTGTAATATGTGTAAATAATATGTAAATAATATGTAATAATATGTATAAATATGTAGTAGTAAAAATATGTGTCTCTCTCTCTTTCTCTCTCTCTCTCTCCTCTCTCTCTCTCTGTCTCTCTCTCTCTCTCTGTCTCTCTCTCTCTCTCTCTCTCTCTCCCTCTCTCTCTCTGTCTCTCTCTCTCTCTCTCTCTTTCTCTCTCTCTCTCTCTCTCTCTCTCTCTCTCTCTCTCTGCTCTCTCTCTCTCTCTCTCTCTCTCTCTCTCTCTCTCTCTCTCTCTGTCTCTCTCTCTCTCTCTCTGTCTCTCTCTCTCTCTCTCTCTCTCCCTCTCTCTCTCTCTCTCTCTCTCTCTCTCTCTCTCTCTCTCTCTCTCTCTCTCTCTCTCTCTCTCTCTCTCTCTCTCTGTCTCTCTCTCTCTCTCTCTCTCTCTCTCTCCCTCTCTCTCTCTCTCTCTCTCTCTCTCGTCTCTCTGTCTCTCTCTCTCTCTCTCTCCGTCTCTCTCTCTCTCTCTCTCTCTCGTCTCTCTCTCTCTCTCTCTCTCTCTCTCTCTCTCTCTCTCTCTCCCTCTCTGTATTATGTATCAATAGTAAAAATAATAATAAATAATAATAATAATAATAATATGTAAATAATAATAATAATTAATAATACATATTATATAATATGTGTAATAATAATATGTATATGATAAATAATAATATCATAAAAATGGCATATATATATAATAATAAATATATATAATAATAATAATAGCGTGTGTATGTATGTATGTATAATATGTGTATAATAATATATGTATGTATGTATGTAAATAAATAATATGTAATAATATGTATATATACATATGTATAATATGTAATAATATATAATATAAATATAATAATAAAAATAATAATAATAATAAAAATAATAACTCTCTGGATGTGTTTTCCAAAGCAGAAGGCCACCCACCCACACACCATCATACAGACAGTCATTTGTACCATCATCATTCTAGCATCATTAGTGTTTCCATCTGTTTTGGCTAGATGGTGATCCCCCTAGCAGTTAGCACATCAACACCAGTCCTACAACTACTCCCAAATGGTATTTCATCTTCACTGTCTCTCAATACATCAACATCTTCCTCTCTGATCCCTGTCTCTCATCCTCAATACATCAACATCTTCCTCTCTGATCCCCTGTCTCTCATCCTCAATACATTAACATCTTCCTCTCTGATCCCCGTCTCTCAATACATAACATCTTCTCTCTGATCCCATCTCTCAAGCACACCAACATCTTCCTCTCTGAACCCCGTCTCTCCAATACATCAACATCTTCCTCTCCCAGTCCCGTCTCAATAAATCAACATCTTCCTCTCCTGATCCCCGTCTCTCAATACATCAACATCTTCCTCTCTGATCCCCGTCTCTCATCCTCAATACATCAACATCTTCCCTCTGATCCCCGTCTCTCAATACATCAACATCTTCCTCTCTGATCCCCGTCTCTCATCCTCAATACATCAACATCTTCCTCTCTGATCCCCGTCTCTCAATACACCAACATCTTCTCAATCTCATGCCTCTCTGATCCCCGTCTCTCTCTCAATACACCAACATCTTCCTCTCTGATCCCCGTCTCTCACATCTTCCTCTCTACAATCAACATCTTCCTCTCTGATCCTCTCTGTCTCTCAATAAATCAACATCTTCCTCTCTGATCCCCGTCTCTCAATACATCAACATCTTCCTCTCTGATCCCCGTCTCTCAATAAATCAACATCTTCCTCTCTGATCCCCGTCTCTCAATACATCAACATCTTCCTCTCTGATCCCCGTCTCTCAATACATCAACATCTTCCTCTCTGATCCCCGTCTCTCAATACATCAACATCTTCCTCTCTGATCCCCGTCTCTCAATACATCAACATCTTCCTCTCTGATCCCCGTCTCTCATCCTCAATACATCAACATCTTCCTCTCTGATCCCCGTCTCTCAATACACCAACATCTTCCTCTCTGATCCCCGTCTCTCAATACACCAACATCTTCCTCTCTGATCCCCCGTCTCTCAATACATCAACATCTTCCTCTCTGATCCCCGTCTCTCAATACATCAACATCTTCCTCTCTGATCCCCGTCTCTCAATACATCAACATCTTCCTCTCTGATCCCCGTCTCTCATCCTCAATACATCAACATCTTCCTCTCTGATCCCCGTCTCTCAATACATCAACATCTTCCTCTCTGATCCCCCGATCCCGTCTCTCCACCAACATCTTCTCTCTCTCAATACATCAACATCTTCCTCTCTGATCCCCAATACATCAACATCTTCTCTGATCTCTCAATAAATCAACATCTTCCTCTCTGATCCCCGTCTCTCAATACATCAACATCTTCCTCTCTGATCAACATCTTCCTCTCGTCTCTCAATAAATCAACATCTTCCTCTCTGATCCCCGTCTCTCAATACATCAACATCTTCCCCTCTCTATCCCCGTCTCTCAATCCCCATCTTCTCTCTGATCTCAATACATCAACATCTTCCTCTCTGATCCCCGTCTCTCATCCTCAATACATCAACATCTTCCTCTCTGATCCCCGTCTCTCATCCTCAATACATCAACATCTTCCTCTCTGATCCCTGTCTCTCATCCTCAATACATCAACATCTTCCTCTCTGATCCCGTCTCTCATCCTCAATACATCAACATCTTCCTCTCTGATCCCGTCTCTCATCCTCAATACATCAACATCTTCCTCTCTGATCCCCGTCTCTCATCCTCAATACATCAACATCTTCCTCTCTGATCCCCGTCTCTCAATACATCAACATCTTCCTCTCTGATCCCCGTCTCTCAGTCTCACTCAACATCTTCCTCTCTGATCCTCTACTCAATACTCGTCATCTGTGTGTGTGTGTGTGTGTGTGGTGTGTGGTGTGTGTGTGTGTGTGGTGTGTGTGTGTGTGGTGTGTGTGTGTGTGTGTGTGTGGTGTGTGGTGTGTGTGTGGTGTGTGGTGTGTGTGTGTGGGTGTGTGTGTGTGGTGTGTGTGTGTGTGGTGTGTGGTGTGTGGTGTGTGTGTGTGGTGTGTGGTCTGTGTGTGTGTGGTGTGTGGTGTGTGGTGTGTGTGTGTGGTGTCCAACATCTTCCTCTGTGATGTGTGTGGTTATCCTGTGTGTGGTGTGTGTGTGTGTGTTGTGTGTTGTGTGTGTGTGTGTGTGTGTGCACCTGGTGTGGTGTGTGTGTGTGGTCTGTGTGTGTGTGTGTGTGTGTGGTGTGTGGTGTGTGTGTGTGTGTGTGTGTGTGTGTGTGTGTGTGTGTGTGGTGTGTGGTGTGTGGTGTGTGGTCTGTGTGTGTGTGGTGTGTATGGTGTGTGTGTGGTGTGTGTGTGTGTGTGTGTGTGTGTGTGTGTGTGTGTGTGTGTGTGTGTGTGTGTGAGTGATTGTTCCGTCCCAGCTCTCGGTTATCAGGCTCTCTGCTGAGACACCTGCTGT
>NW_027036225.1:10000-13249 GCF_034236695.1 Oncorhynchus nerka
GGAGGAGGAGGAGGAGGAGGAGGGAGGAGGAGGAGGAGAGGGAGGAGGAGGATGAGGAGGAGGGAGAGGTTGAGGAGAGGAGGAGGAGGAGGGAGGAGGTGGAGGAGGAGGAGGAGGAGGAGGAGGAGGAGGAGGTGGAGGAGAGGAGGAGGGAGGAGAAGGAGGAGGAGGGCAGGAAGAGGCATTATGACAACAAGCATTTATTATAATATAGTTGGAGGAGGAGGAGGTGGAGGAGGAGGAGGAGGAGGAGGAGGGAGGAGGTGGAGAGAGGAGGAGAGGAGGAGAGAGGAGGAGGAGGGCAGGAGAGGAGGCAGTAGGAGGGAACAAGAGCATGGAGGAGGAATACAGTGGAGGAGGGGAGGGAGGCCATTGACGCAGGCATTTATTTAATATTTGAGAGGGAGGTAGGAGGAGGAGGGAGGGAGGATGAGGAGGAGGAGAAGAAGGAGAGACAGAAGAGCATTTGACCAAGCATTTTTATATATTGGATGCGAGAGAGAGGGAGGGATGAGGAGGAGGAGGAGGAGGAGGAGAGAGAGAGGAGGAAAGATGAGGATGCGAGGAGGATGAAGAGGAGGATGAGGAGGAGGAGGAGGAGGAGGAGGCAGAGGCGATGAGGAGGCGAGGAGGAGGAGGAGGAGGAAGGAGGAGGAGGATGAGGAGGAGGAGGGAGGAGGAGGAGGAAGAGGAGGGAGGAGGAGGAGAGGATAGGGAGGATGAGGACGAGGAGGAGCGAGGAGGAGGAGGAGGAGGAGGAGGTGGAGGCGGAGGAGGGAGGAGGAGGGGAGGAGGGGGAGGGGGGGAGGGAGGAGGGAGGGGTGGAGATGAGGGGAGGAGGAGAAGGAGGAGGAGGAGGAGGGGGAGAGGAGGAGGAGGAGGGAGGAGGTGGAGAGGAGGAGGAGAAGGAGGAGGTAAGGAGGAGGTCTCCTGATCCTTCTATCTACCAGCCTCCTGGTCCTTCTATCTACCAGCCTCCTGATCCTCCTATCTACCAGCCTCCTGATCCTCCTATCTACCAGCCTCCTGATCCTTCTATCTACAGCCTCCCTGATCCTTCTATCTACAGCCTCCTGATCCTTCTATCTACAGCCTCCCTGATCCTCCTATCTCACCAGCCTCCTGATCCTCCTATCTACCAGCCTCCTGATCCTCCCTATCTACCAGCCTCCTGATCCTTCTATCTACCAGCCTCCCTGAGTCCTCCATATCTGATAGCCTCCTGATCGCCATCTACCAGCTCCTGCACCTAGAGAAAGGTTAGAGAAAGGATATAGACAGGATATAGACAGGTTAGAGACAGGCTAGAGGCAGGATAGAGACAGGATAGAGAACAGGTTAGAGACAGGCTAGAGGCTGGATAGAGACAGGATAAGACAGGATGGAGACAGGCTAGAGACATGATATAGACAGGTTAGAGACAGGCTAGAGGCAGGTTAGAGACAGGCTAGAGGCAGGATAGAGACAGGCATAGAGGCAGGATAGAGACAGGTTAGAGACAGGATAGAGTGCGGACATGGCTAGTAGACACGATATTGGAGATCAGGTTAGAGACAGGCTAGAGGCAGGATTAGAGACACATTGTATGCTGGCGACAGGTCAAGTTAGACTAGACATCATGATTTACAGCAATGTCAGAGATCAGTGACATAGTACTTCTGAGTCAGAGACAAATAAACAGGATAGGCGACTATGTCGAGGCACAGGCGGAGCATGCTAGCGATTACATGACCATCAGGTTTGATTAGACGACAAGGGGCTAGACAACAGGTGCAGCAATGAAACTAAAACGGAGTTGCGACACGCGTCAGATATAAGGCTAGAGATGGGAGTTACAGATAAGGACAGGCTAGGACGATGACAACATAATAGCAGACAGGCCAGAGACACGATTACAGAGCCAGACAGATTAGAGACCTGCCCAGCATATTGTTATAGAGAGGCCACTGAGCAATGCATCAGAGGAATACCTAGCAGCATATACTGTTAGTATAGGCGGACTAGCTGTTACATAGAAGGATTCATTGCTATAGAAGGTGACTACAGTGAGCATGAGATGGCCACAGCAGCACATATTCACAGCAGCATAGATACATATATATATGATTGATTGCTGTTATTAGAGTACACAGCAGCATAGAGGCCACAACAGCATAGAGGCCACAGCAGCATAGAGATTACTGTTATAGGCTAGAGGCCACAGCAGCATAGAGGGCCATTGTTACAATGAGAGGTCATTACAGATAGAGACTGTAATGTTGGCATGGTATGATTACAGCATAGAGGCTGTTAAGTATTAGAGGACACAGCAGCATAGAGGCCACAGCAGCATAGAGATAGACAGGCAGTTACATAGAGACCACAGCAGTATAGAGGCTACAGCAGTATAGAGGACAGCAGTATAGAGGCCACAGCAGTATAGAGGCATGGCTACACCGCCATTTTACAGTCCTGGGAGCCATGAACTCTCCTGACACCTGGAATGAGTTTACATAGGACTCCTAATAACTGGACAGACAGACAGAGAGCCATCACAGAGCCAGACAGAGAGCCAGAGAGCACAGACAGACAGACACCGCACAGACAGACAGAGAGAGAGAGCCAGAGAGCCAGAGAGCCAGAGAGAACCAGACAGAGAGACAGAGAGACAGAGGGTCCAGGCTCTGCAAGTGGCTCCAGGTCAACTGTGTGAAGAGGACATGCTGGCATCCACTGCCTGGTGGTGGTCTGTGGTCATCTAGGGGAGAGGGTGAGGGCACTCACAGATCAGTGATATCTGTGGTCAATCAGGGAGTAAGGAGGGCTATCACAGAGCCCAGGTGGTCTTGTGGTGGTCAGGAGGGATTGTATGGGCACCACAGAGCCTGGTGTGGCTCAGGCTGGTCAGGGGGGTGAGGGACAATGTGCTCAGGTGGTTTGTGGCTCAGGCCGTCAGGGAGAGGGACAGGGCAGGTCACAGAGCCAGGTGGTTTGGTGGTTGGTCAGGGGGAGAAGATGAGGGCGGGTCACAGAGCCAGGTGGTTTGTGGCTGGTCAGGGGAGAGGGTGAGGGCGGGTCACAGAACCAGGAGGCTTCCAGGGTTGGTCAGGGGAGAGGGTGAGGGGTGGTCACAGAGCCAGGTGGTTTGTGGCTGGTCAGGGGAGAGGGTGATAGCGGTCACAGACAGGATATTTGTGGTTGGTCAGGAGGGTGATAGGGCAGTCACAGAGCCACAGAGTGGTTTGTGGTTAGTCAGGGGAGAGGGTGAGG
>NW_027036226.1:0-13250 GCF_034236695.1 Oncorhynchus nerka
GAGGTCTGACTGAAGATAGACTGCTGTTATGAACAGGAAGAGGTCTGACTGAAGATAGACTGCTGTTATGAACAGGAAGAGGTCTGACTGAAGATAGACTGCTGTTATGAACAGGAAGAGGTCTGACTGAAGATAGACTGCTGTTATGAACAGGAAGAGGTCTGACTGAAGATAGACTGCTGTTATGAACAGGAAGAGGTCTGACTGAAGATAGACTGCTGTTATGAACAGGAAGATAAGAGGTCTGACTGAAGATAGACTGCTGTTATGAACAGGAAGATAAGAGGTCTGACTGAAGATAGACTGCTGTTATGAACAGGAAGATAAGAGGTCTGACTGAAGATAGACTGCTGTTATGAACAGGAAGAGGTCTGACTGAAGATAGACTGCTGTTATGAACAGGAAGAGGTCTGACTGAAGATAGACTGCTGTTATGAACAGGAAGATAAGAGGTCTGACTGAAGATAGACTGCTGTTATGAACAGGAAGAGGTCTGACTGAAGATAGACTGCTGTTATGAACAGGAAGAGGTCTGACTGAAGATAGACTGCTGTTATGAACAGGAAGAGGTCTGACTGAAGATAGACTGCTGTTATGAACAGGAAGAGGTCTGACTGAAGATAGACTGCTGTTATGAACAGGAAGATAAGAGGTCTGACTGAAGATAGACTGCTGTTATGAACAGGAAGATAAGAGGTCTGACTGAAGATAGACTGCTGTTATGAACAGGAAGATAAGAGGTCTGACTGAAGATAGACTGCTGTTATGAACAGGAAGAGGTCTGACTGAAGATAGACTGCTGTTATGAACAGGAAGAGGTCTGACTGAAGCTAGACTGCTGTTATGAACAGGAAGATACGAGGTCTGACTGAAGATAGACTGCTGTTATGAACAGGAAGAGGTCTGACTGAAGATAGACTGCTGTTATGAACAGGAAGAGGTCTGACTGAAGATAGACTGCTGTTATGAACAGGAAGAGGTCTGACTGAAGATAGACTGCTGTTATGAACAGGAAGAGGTCTGACTGAAGATAGACTGCTGTTATGAACAGGAAGAGGTCTGACTGAAGATAGACTGCTGTTATGAACAGGAAGATAAGAGGTCTGACTGAAGATAGACTGCTGTTATGAACAGGAAGATAAGAGGTCTGACTGAAGATAGACTGCTGTTATGAACAGGAAGATAAGAGGTCTGACTGAAGATAGACTGCTGTTATGAACAGGAAGATACGAGGTCTGACTGAAGATAGACTGCTGTTATGAACAGGAAGAGGTCTGACTGAAGATAGACTGCTGTTATGAACAGGAAGATAAGAGGTCTGACTGAAGATAGACTGCTGTTATGAACAGGAAGAGGTCTGACTGAAGATAGACTGCTGTTATGAACAGGAAGAGGTCTGACTGAAGATAGACTGCTGTTATGAACAGGAAGATAAGAGGTCTGACTGAAGATAGACTGCTGTTATGAACAGGAAGAGGTCTGACTGAAGATAGACTGCTGTTATGAACAGGAAGATAAGAGGTCTGACTGAAGATAGACTGCCAGTAAGATTGCAACTAAATCAACCATTAATCGAATCATCAAGGAGAGCGGTTCAATTGTTGTGAAGAAGGCTTCAGGGCGCCCAAGAAAGTCCAGCAAGCGCCAGAACCGCCTCCTAAAGTTGATTCAGCTGCGGGATCGGGCACCACCAGTACAGAGCTTGCTCAGGAATGGCAGCAGGCAGGTGTGAGAGCATCTGAACCCACTGTGAGGCGAAGACTTTTGGAGGATGGCCTGGTGTCAAGAAGGGCAGGAAAGAAGCCACTTCTCTCCAGGAAAAACATCAGGGACAGACTGATATTCTGCAACAGGTACAGGGTTTGGACTGCTGAGGACTGGGGTAAAGTCATTTTCTCTGATAAATCCCCTTTCCAATTGTTGGGGCATCTGGAAAAAGCTTGTCTGGAGAAGACAAGGTGAGCGCTACCATCAGTCCTGTGTCATGCCAACAGTAAAGCATCCTCAGACCATTCATGTGTGGGGTTGCTTCTCAACCAAGGGAGTGGGCTCACTTACAATTTTGCCTAAGAACACAGCCATGAATAAAGAATGGTACCAACACCTCCTCCGAGAGCAACTTCTCCCAACAGTTTGGTGACGAACAATGCCTTTTTCCAGCATGATGGAGCACCTTGCCATAAGGCAAAAGTGATAACTACATGGCTCGGGGAACGAAAATATCGATATTTTGGATCCATGGCCAGGAAACTCCCCAGATCTTAAACCCATTGAGAACTTGTGGTCAATCCTCAAGAAGTGGGTGGCCAACCAAAAACCCATCAATTCTGACAAACTCCAAGCATTGATTTTGCAAGAATGGGCTGCCATCAGTCAGGATGTGGCCCAGAAGTTAATTCACAGCATGCCAGGGCGGATTGCAGAGGTCTTGAAAAAGAAGGGTCAACACTGCAAATATTGACTCTTCGCATCAACTTCATTTAATTGTCAATAAAATCCTTTGACACTTATGAAATGCTTGTAATTATACTTCAGTATTCCATAGTAACATCTGACAAAAAAATATCTAAAGACTCTGAAGAAAGCAAACTTTGTGGAAATTAATATTAGTGTCATTCTCAAAACGTTTGGCCACGACTGTAGTGACTTTTGTTTTCGCGCCCTTCTCAGTCCCTTTGTCGACCAAGGGTCATACCGGTTTAGCCCACTAGGGGTCATATCGGTTTAGCCCACTAGGGGTCATACCGGTTTAGCCCACTAGGGGTCATACCGGTTTAGCCCACTAGGGGTCATATCGGTTTAGCCCACTAGGGGTCATATCGGTTTAGCCCACTAGGGGTCATATCGGTTTAGCCCACTAGGGGTCATACCGGTTTAGCCCACTAGGGGTCATACCGGTTTAGCCCACTAGGGGTCATACCGGTTTAGCCCACTAGGGGTCATACCGGTTTAGCCCACTAGGGGTCATACCGGTTTAGCCCACTAGGGGTCATACCGGTTTAGCCCATCATTAGGGTCATATAATACCGGCTTAGCCCTTCACTAGGGTTATACCGGTTTGTACCCACTAGGTTATACCGGTTTAGCCCACTAGGTCATCGGTTTAGCCCACTAGTCATACCGTTTAGCCCACTAGGGGTCATACCGGTTTAGCCCACTAGGGGTCATACCGGTTTAGCCCACTAGGGGTCATACGGTTTAGCCCACTAGGGTCATATCGGCTTTAGCCCACTAGGGGTCATATCGGTTTAGCCCACTAGGGTCATACCGGTTTAGCCCACTAGGGGTCATACCGGTTTAGCCCACTAGGGGTCATACCGGTTTAGCCCACTAGGGGTCATACCGGTTTAGGCCACTAGGGCACATCCCCTATCATTTCCCTGTAACCATATCTACTGTTTGTTTTGTTTTTGCATTTCATAGTGAAGGCTGGGTTCGTGCGGGTTCGTGCAGATAACCAACAATTTCTGACGTTTGGAATGAGAGGTAAAGAATAATTCCTTCATTAGAAGACTAATTGATCAGATATTAAAATATCTGAAAAGTTATATTAGGAACGTTTTCCGTGGTGCCCCGACTTCCTAGTTAATTACATTTACATGATTAGTTTAATCACGTAATAATAATTACAGAGAATTGATTTATAAAATAACAGTCTCCAATTTAATGAAGCCAAAGACACGACACCATGTTAATTTGACTTATTTGACTATTCACTGCGTATTTTTAATATAATTTTTTTAAATTTTTTTACAGTTTAATCTTTAACTCTGCATTGCATAGGAGATGAGAGGGCAGGAAATGTGAGTAGAAGAGAGAAGGAGAGGAGAGGGGAGGAAGAAGAGAGGAGAGAGGAGGAGGAGGGAGAGGGGAGGAGAGGAGAGGAGAGTGGGAGGAGAGGAGAGGAGAGGAGAGGAGAGGAGAGGAGAGGAGAGGAGAGGAGAGGAGAGGAGAGGAGAGGAGAGGAGAGGAGAGGAAATGTGAGTAGAAGAGAGAAGGAGAGGAGAAGAGAGGAGAGAGGAGGAGGAGGAGGAGGAGAAAGGAGAGAGGAGAGGAGAGAAGAGGAGAAAGGAGAGAGGAGAGGAGAAGAGAAGAGGAAAAGAGAGGAGAGGAGGAGGAGGAGGAAAGGAAAGGAGGACAGGAGAAGATGAGAAGAGAGGAGAGGAGGAGTAGAGGAGGAGGAGAGGAGAGGAGGAGAAGGCTAATTCAGAGTGGCAGGCAAGTCCGTGACAGAGGAGAAGGAAAGGGACCAGGAATGCATCTGAAATGGCACCCTAATCCCTGTATAGTGCACTACTGTTGACCAGTACCATTTGGGACTCAGAGCAGGGTACAGGCTAGAGGAAACGCCTGAGCTGGGAATGCTCCACAGAGCTGCCAAGCTGAAAACACAGCGTGACAGAGCCAGCAAGGGCAAGACATAACACTGACACAGTCCAGGAAGCTGCACCAGAGGACTAGAGACCGTTATCGCACAGTAGCAATGTGAGGTTATTCTAGAACAGTAGCAATGAGGTTATTCTAGAACAGTAGCAATGTGAGGTTATAACACAGTAGCAATGTGAGGTTATTCTAGAACAGTAGCAATGTGAGGTTATTCTAGAACAGTAACAAGGTGAGGTTATAACAATGTAGCAATAGGTTATTCTAGAACAGTAGCAATGTGAGGTTATAGAACAGTAGCAATGTGAGGTTATTCTAGAACAGTAGCAATGTGAGGTTATAACACAGTAGCAATGTGAGGTTATTCTAGAACAGTAGCAATGTGAGGTTATAACACAGTAGCAATGTGAGGTTATTCTAGAACAGTAGCAAGGTGAGGTTATAACACAGTAGCAATGTGAGGTTATTCTAGAACAGTAACAAGGTGAGGTTATAACACAGTAGCAATGTGAGGTTATAACACAGTAACAATGTGAGGTTATTCTAGAACAGTAGCAAGGTGAGGTTATAACACAGTAGCAATGTGAGGTTATTCTAGAACAGTAGCAAGGTGAGGTTATAACACAGTAGCAATGTGAGGTTATTCTAGAACAGTAACAAGGTGAGGTTATAACACAGTAGCAATGTGAGGTTATAACACAGTAACAATGTGAGGTTATAACACAGTAGCAATGTGAGGTTATTCTAGAACAGTAGCAAGGTGAGGTTATAACACAGTAGCAATGTGAGGTTATTCTAGAACAGTAGCAAGGTGAGGTTATAACACAGTAGCTATGTGAGGTTATTCTAGAACAGTAACAAGGTGAGGTTATAACACAGTAACAAGGTGAGGTTATAACACAGTAACAATGTGAGGTTATAACACAGTAACAAGGTGAGGTTATAACACAGTAACAAGGTGTGGTTATAACACAGTAACAAGGTGTGGTTATAACACAGTAACAAGGTGAGGTTATAACACAGTAACAAGGTGTGGTTATAACACAGTAGCAAGGTGAGGTTATAACACAGTAGCAATGTGAGGTTATTCTAGAACAGTAACAAGGTGAGGTTATAACACAGTAACAAGGTGAGGTTATAAAACAGTAACAATGTGAGGTTATAACACAGTAACAAGGTGTGGTTATAACACAGTAACAAGGTGTGGTTATAACACAGTAACAAGGTGAGGTTATAACACAGTAACAAGGTGTGGTTATAACACAGTAACAATGTGAGGTTATAACACAGTAGCAATGTGAGGTTATAACACAGTAACAAGGTGAGGTTATAACACAGCAACAAGGTGAGGTTGTTCTAGAACAGTAACAATGTGAGGTTATAACACAACAACAATGTGGGGTCATAACACAGTAACAAGGTGAGGTTATAACACAGTAACAAGGTGAGGTTATAACACAGTAACAAGGTGTGGTTATAACACAGCAACAAGGTGAGGTTATAGAACAGTAACAAGGTGAGGTTATAACACAGTAACAAGGTGAGGTTATAACACAGTAACAAGGTGAGGTTATAACACAGTAACAAGGTGTGGTTATAACACAGTAACAAGGTGAGGTTATAACACAGTAACAAGGTGAGGTTTGGAGCGATCCGGGTTGAGCGATCCGGTCGCATCCGCTTCGGTCTGCAGGTTGTATAATTTTTCATTTTTCATTACATTTCATTATAGTACAACGGTCTGATTTGTCTAATCTTAGCAATTTCTTCTTAGCTAGCTACATAGTCGTCGTTGTATCAAAGATAATTGCGTAATTATCGTATTTCGTCGCCTCCTATCTGCCCAACACGCTCACCGTCTACCGTAGCACTGTAGTAACTATCACACTCAACTGAACGACTTGATTAGTGTAGTGTTAGCTAGCTACATAGCTAGCTACATAGTTGTCTTTGCTGTCTTCGTATCCAAGATAATTGTGTAGCTTAGAGTGTGGAGTCTTAGAGTGATAATTTGCGTTATTATCGTATTTCGTCGCCCTCCTATCTGCCTAGCAGCTAGCCAGCTAGCACACGCTCACCGGCTACCGTAGCACTGTAGTAACTATCACACTCAACTGAACGACTTGATTAGTGTAGTATTAGATAGCTACATAGTTGTCTTTGCTGTCTTCGTATGCAAGATAATTGTGTAGTTTAGAGTGTGTAGTCTTAGAGTGATTATCTTAATTCACCGAGGTTAGCTAGCCAGCTATTTTGTCGTCCTTAACGTAGGAGACACTCCTAGCTAGCCAATAGCCAGCCAACGTCTACTGAATAGAACTTTCGTATTCGGCCGCATTCCGCGCCGCTCCACAGGTAGTATCACTTTTCATTTCATTTCATTACAGTCCCAACGGTGTGATTTGTTTGATCGTAGCTAGCTACATAGCTAGCTACATAGCCGTCTTTGTTTCAAAGATAATTGTGTAGTCTAGAGCGATTTTCTAGGTTAGCTAGCCAGCTATTGTCGTTCTCCTAACGCAACGTAACGTAACCAACACTGCTAGCTAGCCAGCTAGCTCCCGAAAAGCAGCATTGTAGAAACTTCACACTCAACGGTACGACTTGATTAGGTAGTGTCAACAAGGCAGCTAGCCTACCCCAGCAGTACTCTATCATTTTAATCATTTTAGTCAATTAGATTCTTGCTACGTAAGTTTTTAACTTTCTGAACATTCGAGACGTGTAGTCCACTTGTCATTCCAATCTCCTCTGCATTAGCGTAGCCTCTTCTCTAGCCTGTCAACTATGTGTCTGTCTATCCTGTTCTCTCCTCTCTGCACAGACCATACAACGCTCCACACCGCATGGCCGCAGCCACCCTAATCTGGTGGTCCCAGCGCGCACGACCCACGTGGAGTTCCAGGTCTCCGGTAGCCTCTGGAACTGCCGATCTGCGGCCAACAAGGCAGAGTTCATCTCAGCCTATGCCTCCCTCCAGTCCCTCGACTTCTTGGCTCTGACGGAAACATGGATCACCACAGACAACACCGCTACTCCTACTGCTCTCTCTTCTCGTCCGCCCACGTGCTCGCACAACCTCGAGAGCTTCTGGTCAGCGGGGTGGTGGCACCGGGATCCTCATCTCTCCCAAGTGGTCATTCTCTCTTTCTCCCCTTACCCATCTGTCTATCGCCTCCCTTTGAATTCCATGCTGTCACAGTTACCAGCCCTTTCAAGCTTAACATCCTTATCATTTATCGCCCTCCAGGTTCCCTCGGAGAGTTCATCAATGAGCTTGATGCCTTGATAAGCTCCTTTCCTGAGGACGGCTCACCTCTCACAGTTCTGGGCGACTTTAACCTCCCCACGTCTACCTTGACTCATTCCTCTCTGCCTCCTTCTTTCCACTCCTCTCCTCTTTTGACCTCACCTCTCACCTTCCCCCCCCTACTCACAAGTAGGCAGGCAATACGCTCGACCTCATCTTTACTAGATGCTGTTCCTCCACTAACCTCATTGCAACTCCCCTCCAAGTCTCCGACCACTACCTTGTATCCTTTTCCCCTCTCGCTCTCATCCAACACTTCCCACACTGCCCCTACTGGATGGTATCGCGCCGTCCCAACCTTCGCTCTCTCTCCCCGCTACTCTCTCCTCTTCCATCCTATCATCTCTTCCTCTGCTCAAACCTTCTCCAACCTATCTCCTGATTCTGCCTCCTCAACCCCTCCTCTCCTCTCCATCCCTCTTCTGCATCCTGATTCTGATCCTCTCCTCCCTTTCTACTCTATGTCCCCTATCCTCCAGGCCGGCCTCGGTCCTCCCCTCCCGCTCCGTGGCTCGACGACTCATTGCGAGTTCACAGAACAGGGCTCCGGGGCAGCCGAGCGGAAATGGAGGAAACCCGCCCTCCCTACGGACCTGGCATCCTTTCACTCCCTCCTCTCTACATTTTCCTCCCTCTGTCTCTGCTGCCAAAGCCACTTTCTACCACTCTAAATTACAAGCATCTGCCTCTAACCCTAGGAAGCTCTTTGCCACCTTCTCCTCCCTCTTGAATCCTCCTCCCCCTCCCCCCTCTCCCTCTCTGCAGATGACTTCGTCAACCATTTTGAAAAGAAGGTCGATTTACATCCGATCCTCGTTTGCTAAGTCAAACGACACCGCTGGTTCTGCTCACACTGCCCTACCCTGTGCTCTGACCTCTTTCTCCCTCTCTCTCCAGATGAAATCTCGCCTTGTGACGGCCGTCGCCGCCCAACAACCTGCCCGCTTGACCCTATCCCCCTCTCTTCTCCAGACCATTTCCGGAGACCTTCTCCCTTACCTCACCTCGCTCATCAACTCATCCCTGACCGCTGGCTACGTCCCTTCCGTCTTCAAGAGAGCGAGAGTTGCACCCCTTCTGAAAAAACCTACACTCGATCCCTCCGATGTCAACAACTACAGACCAGTATCCCTTCTTTCTTTTCTCTCCAAAACTCTTGAACGTGCCGTCCTTGGCCAGCTTCCCGCTATCTCTCTCAGAATGACCTTCTTGATCCAAATCAGTCAGGTTTCAAGACTAGTCATTCAACTGAGACTGCTCTTCTCTGTATCACTGAGGCGCTCCGCACTGCTAAAGCTAACTCTCTCTCCTCTGCTCTCATCCTTCTAGACCTATCGGCTGCCTTCGATACTGTGAACCATCAGATCCTCCTCTCCACCCTCTCCGAGTTGGGCATCTCCGGCGCGGCCCACGCTTGGATTGCGTCCTACCTGACAGGTCGCTCCTACCAGGTGGCGGGCGAGAATCCGTCTCCTCACCACGTGCTCTCACCACTGGTGTCCCCCAGGGCTCTGTTCTAGGCCCTCTCCTATTCTCGCTATACACCAAGTCACTTGGCTCTGTCATAACCTCACATGGTCTCTCCTATCATTGCTCTGCAGACGACACACAATTAATCTTCTCCTTTCCCCCTTCTGACGACCAGGTGGCGAATCGCATCTCTGCATGTCTGGCAGACATATCAGTGTGGATGACGGATCATCACCTCAAGCTGAACCTCGGCAAGACGGAGCTGCTCTTCCTCCCGGGAAGGACTGCCCGTTCCATGATCTTGCCATCACGGTTGACAACTCCATCGTGTCCTCCTCCCAGAGCGCTAAGAACCTTGGCGTGATCCTGACAACACCCTGTCGTTTCAACTAACATCAAGGCGGTGGCCCGTTCCTGTAGGTTCATGCTCTACAACATCCGCAGAGTACGACCCTGCCTCACACAGGAAGCGGCGCAGGTCATAATCCAGGCACTTGTCATCTCCCGTCTGGATTACTGCAACTCGCTGTTGGCTGGGCTCCCTGCCTGTGCCATTAAACCCCTACAACTCATCCAGAACGCCGCAGTCCGTCTGGTGTTCAACCTTCCCAAGTTCTCTCACGTCACCCCGCTCCTCCGCTCTCCACTGGCTTCCAGTTGAAGTCGCATCCGCTACAAGACCATGGTGCTTGCCTACGGAGCTGTGAGGAACGGCACCAGTACCTCCAGGCTCTGATCAGGCCCTACACCCAAACAAGGGCACTGCGTTCATCCACCTCTGGCCTGCTCGCCTCCTACCACTGAGGAAGTACAGTTCCCGCTCCCAGCCCAGTCAAAACTGTTCGCTGCTCTGGCCCCCAATGGTGGAACAAACTCCTCACGACGCCAGGACAGCGGAGTCAATCACCACCTTCCGGAGACACCTGAAACCCCACCTCTTTAAGGAATACCTAGGATAGGATAAAGTAATCCTTCTCCCCCCCACCTTAAAAGATTTAGATGCACTATTGTAAAGTGGCTGCTCCACTGGATGTCATAAGGTGAATGCACCAATTTGTAAGTCGCTCTGGATAAGAGCGTCTGCTAAATGACTTAAATGTAAATGTAATGTAAATGTAACCTTTCCAAGTTCAAGTCAAAAATTGTGAAATCACAGTCACAGAACTGTTTTCCCTACCAGAGATATTGGGGAAACTAGTGTGATATTAGTGTGATATTAGACCCCAGTAGATCCCTGTAGAACCCAGTAGACCCCAGATAGGTCCCTGTAGACCCCAGTAGTTCCCAGTAGAACCCAATAGACCCCAGTAGACCCCAGGAGGTCCCAGTAGACCCCAGTAGTTCCCAGTAGACCAGTAGGTCAGTAGCCACCAGTAGGTCCCAGTAGGTCCCAGTAGACCCCAGTAGACACCAGTAGGAACCAGTAGGTCACAGTAGGCAGGCCCCAGTAGGTCACAGTAGGCACCAGTAGGTCAGAGTAGACCCCAGTAGGCACCAGTAGGTCCCAGTAGGTCACCAGTAGACCCCAGAATGCCCCAGTAGACCCCAGTAGGCCCCAGTAGGTCTCAGTAGACCCCAGTAGGCCCCAGTAGGTCCCAGTAGGTCGTAGCATGTCCCTGTAGGTCCCTGTAGGCCCCAGTAGGCCCCAGTATGTCAGATCCCAGTAGACCTCAGTAGGTCACAGTAGACCCCAGTAAGTCACAGTAGACCCCAGTAGGTCCCAGTAGGTCCCAGTAGACAGAATGCCCCAGAATGCGGTAGGTCCCAGTAGGCCCCAGTAGGTCCCGGTACACCCCAGTAGGTCCCAGTAGGCCCCAGTAGGAAGACCCCAGTGGGACCAGTAGGCACCAGTAGGTCCCAGTATGTCCCAGTAAGTAGACCCCAGTAGGTCCCAGTAGGTCATAGCATGTCCCTGTAGGTCCCTGTAGGCCCCAGTAGGCCCCAGTATGTCACAGTAGACCCCAGTATGCCACAGTAGACATCAGTAGGTCACAGTAGACCCCAGTAAGTCACAGTAGACCCCAGTAGGTCCCAGTAGGACCCAGTAGACCCCAGAATGCCCCAGTAGGCCCCAGTAGGTCCCGGTAGGTCCCAGTAGGCGCCAGTAGGTCCCGGTACACCCCAGTAGGTCCCAGTAGACCCTAGTATGCCCCAGTAGGTCCCTGTAGACCCCAGTGGGACCAGTAGGCACCAGTAGGTCCCAGTATGTCCCAGTAAGCCCCGGTAGACCCCAGTAAGCCCCAGTAGGTCATAGCATGTCCCTGTAGGTCCCTGTAGGCCCCAGTAGGCCCCAGTATGTCACAGTAGACCCCAGTATGCCACAGTAGACATCAGTAGGTCCACAGTAGACCCCAGTAAGTCACAGTAGACCCAGTAGGTCCCAGGACCCAGTAGACCCCAGAATGCCCCAGTAGGCCCCAGTAGGTCCCGGTAGGTCCCAGTAAGGCGCCAGTAGGTCCCGGTACACCAGTAGGTCCCATTAGACCCTAGTATGCCCCAGTAGGTCCCTGTAGACCCCAGGCCAGGGCACCAGTAGGTCCCAGTAGGTCCCAGTAAGCCCCGGTAGACCCCAGTAAGCCTCCGGCAGACCCCAGTAGGCCCCAGTAGGTCCCAGTATGTCCTATTAGGTCCCCGTAGACTCTAGTAGACCCCAGTAGACCCCAGTAGGCCCCAGTAGACCCCAGTAGGCCTGAGTAGGCCCCAGTAGGTCTCAGTAGACCCCAGTAGACCCCATTAGGTTCCAGCAGGTCCCAGTAGGTCATAGCATGTCCCTGGAGGTCCCTGGAGGCCCCAGGAGACAGTATGTCACAGTAGACCCCAGAATGCCACAGTAGACTCAAGTAGGTCACAGTAGACCCCAGTAGACCCCAGTAGGTCCTGGGTCCCAGTAGGTCCCAGCAGGTCCATGTAGACCCAGTAGACCCTGCAGTAGGAACCAGTAGGCCCCAGTATGCCCCAGTAGGTCCTTGTAGACCCCAGTAGGTCCCTGTTCACTTAGCTTTACTCCATCCTCTGATCTTCTGTCTGAATGAATAGAAAACCAACTGTTTGAAATATTGACAAACATCTGAAAATCGAGTAGATTTTCCACCTTTCTGGTGGAATCGGATCTGCACTCGGTAGGGTTCCAATATTATCCAGCATAAACCAATCATCAGTAACGAGACCCTTGGGGAGCACAGATCAGACTTCAGGACTGTCTATGTTGATTTTTAGAGCTGGTATAATTCCTCTGACCTTCAGTTAACATTACTACTTTAGACCAGAGCCCTATTCCCTATATAGTACACTACTTTAGACCAGAACCCTATTCCCTATATAGTGCACTACTTTAGACCAGAGCCCTATTCCCTATATAGTTCACTACTATAGACCAGAGCCCTATTCCCTATATAGTACATTACTATAGACCAGAGCCCTATTCCCTATATAGTGCAATATTTTAGACCAGAGCCCTATTCCCTATATAGTACACTACTATAGACCAGAGCCCTATTCCCTATATAGTGCACTACTTTAGACCAGAGCCCTATTCCCTATATAGTACACTACCTTAGACCAGAGCCCTATTCCCTATATAGTGCACTACTTTAGACCAGAGCTCTATTCCCTATATAGTGCACTACTTTAGACCAGAGCCCTATTCCCTATATAGTGCACTACTTCAGACCAGAGCCCTATTCCCTATATAGTACACTACCTTAGACCAGAGCCCTATTCCCTATATAGTGCACTACTTTAGATAAGAGCTCTATTCCCTATATAGTGCACTACTTTAGACCAGAGCCCTATTCCCTATATAGTGCACTACTTTAGACCAGAGCTCTATTCCCTATATAGTGCACTACTTTAGACCAGAGCCCTATTCCTATATAGTGCACTACTTCAGACCAGACCCATATTCCCTATATAGTGCACTACATTAGACCAGAGCCCTATTCCCTATATAGTGCACTACTTTACACCAGAGCCCTATCCCCTATATAGTGCACTACTTTAGACCAGAGCCCTATTCCCTATATAGTACACTACTTTAAACCAGAGCCCTATTCCCTATATAGTACACTACTTTAGACCAGAGCCCTAT
>NW_027036227.1:0-13254 GCF_034236695.1 Oncorhynchus nerka
CCCCTCTCTCCATATGATCTACTGCATCTCTACATATTATCTACTGCCCCCCCTCTCTCCATATCATCTACTGCATCTCTACATATTATCTACTGCCCCCCCTCTCTCATCCATATGATCTACTGCATCTCTACATATTATCTACTGCCCCCCCCTCTCTCTCTCCATATCATCTCTACTTGCATCTCTACATATTATCTGCCTCTACTGCTCCCCCTCCATACCATCTACTGCATCTCTACATATTATCTACTGCCCCCCCTCCATACCATCTCTACTGCATCTCTACATATTATCTACTGCCCCCTCTCTCTCCATATGATCTACTGCATCTCTACATATTATCTACTGCCCCTCCCTCCATACCATCTACTGCATCTCTACATATTATCTACTGCCCCCCTCTCCATACCATCTACTGCATCTCTACATATTATCTACTGCCTCCCTCCTCCATACCATCTACTGCATCTCTACATATTATCTACTGCCCTCCTCTCCATATGATCTACTGCATCTCTACATATTATCTACTGCCCTCTCTCTCCATATCATCTACTGCATCTCTACATACATTCATCAGTCTCCCCTCTCCATATCATCTACTGCATCTCTACATATTATCTACTGTCTCCCTCTGAGATTATCTATCAGATTCTACATATTATCTATCATTCCCCTCTCCATATCATCTACTGCATCTTACATATTATCTAATGTCTTCTCTCTCTCTCCATATGATTCACTGTAATCTTCTGCTGATATTATTCATTGCCCTCCATATACCATCCTTCATTCATTGTCCTCTTTTCTTTCTTCTTTGTCCATATAATATACTTGTCCTCTCTCTTCTCCATAATATCTATCAGATTCCTCCATACCATCTACTGCATCTCTCCATATTATCTACTGTCTCCTCTCTCTCTCCATATCATCTAATGATTCTACATATTATCTTACTTGCCTCTCCATACCCATCTATCAGATTCACATGTCACTACTGCCCTCCATAATTGATCTATTGCATCTCACATATTATCTACTGCCTCCCCTCCATACCATCTACTGCATTCTACATATTATCGACGTCTCCTCTCTCTCCATATGATCTACATTGCATCTCTACATATTATCCATTGCCCTCCATAGATCTACTGCATTCTACATATATGCCCCTCCATACCATCTACTGCATCCTACATATTATCTACTGCCCTCCATATCATCTACTGATTCTACATATTATCTACTGCCCTCCATACCATCTATATCGATCTCTACATATTATCTACTGCCCTCCATCCATATCATCTCATACATATTAGACTGTCTCTCCATACCATCTATCAGATCTACATATTATATACTGCTCCCTTCTCCATACCATCTACTGCATCTCTACATATTATTCATCATCCCTCCATACCATCTACTGCATCTCTACATATTATCTAATGCCCCCCTCTCTCTCCATATGATCTACTGCATCTCTACATATTACTCTACTGCCTCCTCTCTCTCCATATGATCTACTCAGACTCTAACATATTATCTACATTGTCCCTCTCTCCATATGATCAGAGACATTCACTGACCCCTCATCTCTCCATATTATCATTGGGTTCTCTTCTCTCCATATCATCTATCAGATCTCTACATATTATCTACGTCTCCCCTCCATACCATCTACTGCATCTCTACATATTATCTACTGCCCTCCATACCATCTACTGCTACCCTTCTCTCCATATCATCTATCAGATTCTACATATTATCTACTGCTCTCCCTCCATCTCTCCATATGATCTACTGCATCTCTACATATCTATCTACTCCCCCCCTCTCTTCCTCTCCATATGATCTAATGCATCTCTACATATTATCGATTGCTCCTTCCATATCTGCATATTAATCTGCCTTTATCCGCCATGGATTGATCTCTGCATGTTAATCTGCTGTACCTCCGTAATCGTCTGTCTCCTCCATACCTTTATCACATCTCTGCATCTCTGCATGTTAATCTGCTGTCTCTCTCCATATCATCGTCTGCCGTCTCTGCATATAATCTGCCTTGAGATTATGCCATCTGATCTCTGCCATGTTAATCTGCCTTTCTCCATATCTATCTACTGCATCTCTACATATTATCTATTTCTCCATATCATCTACTGCATCTCTACATATTATCTATCAGTCTGTCCATATCATCTACTGCATCTCTACATATTATCTACTGCCCCCCTCTCTCTCCATATGATCTGCATCTCTACATATTATCTACTGCCCGTCTCTCCTCCATATGATCTACTGCATCTCTACATATTATCTACTGCCCCCTCTCTCCTCCATATGAGATCTACTGCATCTCTACATATTATCCATTGTCTCCTCTCTCCATATCATTCATTGCATTCTACATATTATCTACTGCCCTCTCCATATCATCTACTGCATCTCTACATATTATCTACTGCCCCCTCTCTCTCTCTCTCCATATTATCTACTGCCCCCTCTCTCCATATCACTTCCAACAGATTGTCGTTTGGATAAGATACTACACTACTTAATGTAATGAATACATATTATCTATCACCCCTCTCTCCATATGATCTACTGCATTCTCTACATATTATCTATCAGTCTCCTCTTCTCTCCATATGATCTACTGCATCTCTACATATTATCTATCAGTCTCCTCTCTCTCTCCATATATCATCTACTGTATCTCTACATATTATCTACTGCCCCCCCCTCTCTCTCCATATGATCTACTGCATCTCTACATATTATCTACTGCCCCCCCTCTCTCTCCATATGATCTACTGCATCTCTACATATTATCTACTGCCCCCTCTCTCTCTCCATATCATCTACTGCATCTCTACATATTATCTACTGCCCCCCTCTCTCTCTCCATATGATCTACTGCATCTCTACATATTATCTACTGCCCCCTCTCCATATGATCTACTGCATCTCTACATATTATCTACTGCTCCCCTCCATACCATCTACTGCATCTCTACATATTATCTACTGCCCCCCTCTCTCTCCACATGATCTACTGCATCTCTACATATTATCTACTGCCCCCCTCTCTCTCCATATCATCTACTGCATCTCTACATATTATCTACTGCCCCTCCTCTCTCCATATCATCTACTGCATCTCTACATATTATCTACTGCCCCCTCTCCTCCATACCATCTACTGCATCTCTACATATTATCTACTGCCCCCCCTCTCCATATCATCTACTGCATCTCTACATATTATCTACTGCCCCCCTCCTCCATATCATCTACTGCATCTCTACATATTATCTACTGCCCCCCTCTCTCTCTCCATATCATCTACTGCATCTCTACATATTATCTACTGCCCCCCCTCTCTCCATATCATCTACTGCATCTCTACATATTATCTACTGCCCCCTCTCTCTCCATATGATCTACTGCATCTCTACATATTATCTACTGCCCCCCCTCTCTCTCCATATCATCTACTGCATCTCTACATATTATCTACTGCCCTCCCATATATCACCATTCTACATCTACTGCCCCCCTCTCCATATCATCTACTGCATCTCTACATATTATCTACTGCCCCCCTCTCTCTCCATATTATCTACTGCATCTCTACATATTATCTACTGCCCCCCTCTCTCCATATTATCTATCCCCTCTCTCTCTCTCTCCATATTATCTACTGCATCTCTACATATTATCTACTGCCTCTCCATCCATATCATCTAATTGCATTCTCCATATTATCTACTGCCCCCTCTCTCTTCCATATCATCTACTGTATCTCTACATATTATCATTGCCCCCTCTTCTCTCCATATATCATCTATCAGACTACATATTATCTACTGCCCCCTCTCTCTCTCCATATGATCTATCAGATCTCTACATATTATCTACTGCCCCCTCTCTCTCTCCATATCATCTACAGATCTCTATATATTATCTATGCAGTCTCTCCATACCATCTATCAGATTCTACATATTATCTACTGTCTCCTCCATATCATCTACTGCATCTCTACATATTATCTACTGTCTCCCCCCTCCATATCATCTACTGTATCTCTCCATATTATCTATTGTCTCTCCTCCTTCCATATCATCTACTGTATCTCTACATATTATCTACTGCCCCCTGATACCATCTACTGCATCTCTATGATATTATCTATCAGTCTCCCTCCATACCATCTACTGCATCTCTACATATTATCTACTGCATCTCCCTCCATATCATCTATCATCTCTACATATTATCTATCGTCTCTCCATACTGATCTACTGTATCTCTACATATTATCTACTGCCCCCTCTTCCATATCATCTACTGCATCTCTACATTATTCCATTGCCCTCTCCATATCATCTACTGTATCTCTACATATTATCTACTGCCCTCTCCATATCATCTACTTGATTCTATATATTATCTTACATTGTCTCTTCCATATCATCTACTGTATCTCTACATATTATTCCATTGCCCCCTCTCTCTTCTCCATATGATCTACTGCATCTCTCTACATATTATCTATCACGTCTCCTCCATACCATATCTTTCTCTCATCTACTGTCCCTTTCTTCTTCTGTCTATAATATAATTGTCCTCTTCTCTTCCATATTATCTATCAGATCTCTCCCCCCTCCATACCATCTACTGCATCTCTCCATATTATCTACTGTCTCCTCCATACCATCTACTGCATCCCTCTACTGCCCCCTCCATCATCTACTGCATCTCTACATATTATCTATCATTGCCCTCCATACCATCTATCAGATTCTACATATTATCGATTGCCCTCTCTCTCCATATGATCTACTGCATCTCTACATATTATCTACTGCCCTCCTCCCTCCATATCATCTACTGCATCTCTTCATATTATCTACTGCCCCCTCCATATGATCTACTGCATCTCTACATATTATCATTGTCTCTCCTCCATCTCCATCTCATCTATTGCATCTCTACATATTATCTATGGTTCCTCCATACCATCTATCCTCCATATCTCTGCCCCCTCCATACCATCTACTGCATCTCTACATATTATCTACTGCCCCTCCATACCATCTATCAGATCTCTACATATTATCTACTGCCCCCCTCTCTCTCCATATGATCTACTGCATCTCTACATATTATCTACTGCCCCCCCCTCCATACCATCTACTGCATCTCTACATATTATCTACTGCCCCCTCTCTCCATATCATCTACTGCATCTCTACATATTATCTACTGCCCCCCCTCTCCATATCATCTACTGCATCTCTACATATTATCTACTGCCCCCCTCTCCATATCATCTACTGCATCTCTACATATTATCTACTGCCCCCCCTCTCCATATCATCTACTGCATCTCTACATATTATCTACTGCCCCCCTCTCTCTCTCCATATGATCTACTGCATCTCTACATATTATCTACTGCCCCCCTCCATACCATCTTCTCTCTCATCTACTGTCCCCTTCTCTCTCTGTCCATATAATATACTGTCCCTCTCTCTCTCCATAATATCTACTGCATCTCTCCATACCATCTACTGCATCTCTCCATATTATCTACTGTCCCCCCTCTCTCTCTCCATATCATCTACTGCATCTCTACATATTATCTACTGCCCCCCTCCATACCATCTACTGCATCTCTACATATTATCTACTGCCCCCCTCCATACCATCTACTGCATCTCTACATATTATCTACTGCCTCCCCTCCATACCATCTACTGCATCTCTACATATTATCGACTGCCCCCTCTCCATATGATCTACTGCATCTCTACATATTATCTACTGCCCCCCTCCATACCATCTACTGCATCTCTACATATTATCTACTGCCCCCCTCCATACCATCTACTGCATCTCTACATATTATCTACTGCCCCCCCTCCATACCATCTACTGCATCTCTACATATTATCTACTGCCTCCCTCCATACCATCTACTGCATCTCTACATATTATCTACTGCCCCCCCTCCATACCATCTACTGCATCTCTACATATTATCTACTGCCCCCCCTCCATACCATCTACTGCATCTCTACATATTATCTACTGCCCCCCTCCATACCATCTACTGCATCTCTACATATTATCTACTGCCCCCCCTCTCTCTCCATATGATCTACTGCATCTCTACATATTATCTACTGCCCCCCCTCTCTCTCTCCATATGATCTACTGCATCTCTACATATTATCTACTGCCCCCTCTCTCTCTCCATATGATCTACTGCATCGCTACATATTATCTACTGACCCCCTCTCTCTCTCCATATTATCTACTGCCCTCCTCTCTCTCTCCATATGATCTACTGCATCTCTACATATTATCTACTGCCCCCCTCCATACCATCTACTGCATCTCTACATATTATCTACTGCCCCCCTCCATACCATCTACTGCATCTCTACATATTATCTACTGCCCCCTCCATACCATCTACTGCATCTCTACATATTATCTACTGCCCCCCTCTCCATACCATCTACTGCATCTCTACATATTATCTACTGCCCCCCCCTCTCTCTCTCCATATGATCTACTGCATCTCTACATATTATCTACTGCCCCCCCCCTCTCTCCATATGATCTACTGCAGCTCTACATATTATCTACTGCCCCCCCTCTCTCTCTCTCCATATTATCTACTGCCCCCCCCTCTCTCTCTCCATATGATCTACTGCATCTCTACATATTATTTACTGCCCCCCTCTCTCCATATGATCTACTGCATCTCTACATATTATCTACTGCCCCCCTCTCTCTCTCTCCATATTATCTACTGCCCCCCTCTCTCTCTCTCCATATTATCTACTGCCCCCCTCTCTCTCTCTCCATATGATCTACTGCATCTCTACATATTATCTACTGCCCCCCCTCTCTCTCTCCATATGATCTACTGCATCTCTACATATTATCTACTGCCCCCCTCTCTCTCTCTCCATATCATCTACTGCATCTCTACATATTATCTACTGCCCCCTCTCTCTCTCCATATGATCTACTGCATCTCTACATATTATCTACTGCCCCCCCTCTCTCTCTCTCCATATTATCTACTGCATCTCTACATATTATCTACTGCCCCCCTCTCCATATTATCTACTGCATCTCTACATATTATCTACTGCCCCCCTCTCTCTCTCCATATCATCTACTGCATCTCTACATATTATCTACTGCCTCTACCTCTCTCTCTCCATATTACTCTCCTCTCCATATTATCTACTGCATCTCTACATATTATCTACTGCTCCCTCTCCATATCATCTACTGCATCTCTACATATTATCTACTGCCCCCCCTCTCTACATATCATCTACTGCATCTCTACATATTATCTACTGCCCCCCCTCTCTCTCTCCATATGATCTACTGCATCTCTACATATTATCTACTGCCCCCTCTCTCTCTCCATATGATCTACTGCATCTCTACATATTATCTACTGCCCCCTCTCTCTCCATATGATCTACTGCATCTCTACATATTATCTACTGCCCCCTCTCTCTCTCCATATCATCTACTGCATCTCTACATATTATCTACTGCCCCCTCTCTCTCTCCATATCATCTACTGCATCTCTACATATTATCTACTGCCCCCTCTCTCTCTCCATATGATCTACTGCATCTCTACATATTATCTACTGCCCCCTCTCTCTCTCCATATCATCTACTGCAGCTCTACATATTATCTACTGCCCCCTCTCTCTCTCCATATCATCTACTGCAGCTCTACATATTATCTACTGCCCCTCTCTCTCTCTCCATATAATCTACTGTCCCTCTCTCTCATTCCATATATTCTACTGTCCCTCTCTCTCTGTCTCCATATCATCTACTGTCCTCTCTCTGTCTCCATATTATCTACTGTCCCTCTCTCTCTGTCTCCATATTATCTACTGTCCCCTCTCTCTGTCTCCATATCATCTACTGTCCCTCTCTCTCTGTCTCCATATTATCTACTGTCCTCTCTCTCTGTCTCCATATATCTACTGTCCCCTCTCTCTCTGTCTCCATATCATCTACTGTCCCTCTCTCTCTGTCTCCATATTATCTACTGTCCTTCTTCCATTATCTACTATCCTTCTCTTCCATATTATCTACTGTCCTCTCTTCTCTGTCTCCATATCATCTATCACTGTCCTCTCTCTGTCTCCATATCATCTACTGTCCTCTCTCTCTGTCTCATATCATCTATCATTCCTTTCTCTCTCTCCATATTATCTACTGTCCTCTCTGTCTCACATAATCAGTGTCCTCTCTCCATATCATCTACTATCCTCTCTCTCTCCATATTATCTACTGTCCCTCTCTCTCTGTCTCCATATCATCTATCATCCTCTCTCTCTGTCTCCATATTATCTACTGTCCCTCTCTCTCTCTCTCCATATTATCTACTGTCCCTCTCTCTCTCTCCAGTATTATCTACTGTCCCTCTCTCCTGTTCCATATCATCTACTGTCCCTCTCTCTCTCTGTCTCCATATTATCTACTGTCCCTCTCTCTGTTCCATATCATCTACTGGCTCCTCTCTCTCTCTCCAGTATTATCTACTGTCCCTCTCTCTCTGTCTCCATATCATCTACTGTCCTCTCTCTCTCTGTCTCCATATCATCTACTGTCCTCTCTCTGTCTCCATATTATCTACTGTCCCTCTCTCTGTCTCCATATCATCTACTGTCCCCTCTCTCTCTGTCTCCATATTATCTACTGTCCCTCTCTCTCTGTCTCCATATCATCTACTGTCCCTTCTCTCTCTGTCTCCATATCATCTACTGTCCCTCTCTCTCTGTCTCCATATCATCTACTGTCCCTCTCTCTCTCTCTCCATATTATCTACTGTCCCCTCTCTCTCTCTCCATATTATCTACTGTCCACCTCTCTCTGTCTCCATATCATCTACTGTCCCTCTCTCTCTGTCTCCATATCATCTACTGTCCTCTCTCTCTGTCTCCATATAATCTACTGTCCCTCTCTCTCTGTCTCCATATCATCTACTGTCCCTCTCTCTCTGTCTCCATATTATCTACTGTCCCTCCTCTCTCTGTCTCCATATCATCTACTGTCCTCTCTCTCTCCATATTATCTACTGTCCTCTCTCTCTCCACATTATCTACTGTCCTCTCTCTCTCTGTCCTCCATATCATCTACTGTCCTCTCTCTGTCTCCATATCATCTACTGTCCCTCTCTCTCTCTCTCCATATTATCTACTGTCCCCTCTCTCTCTGTCTCCATATCATCTACTGTCCCTGTCTCTCTCTACTGTCCCTCCCACATTAATCTACTGTCCCTCTCTCTGTCTCCATATCATCTACTGTCCCTCTCTCTCTGTCTCCATTATCCTGTCCTACTGTCCCTCTCTCTCTCTCTCTTCTCCACATTATCTATTTCCTGTCCCTCTCTCTCTGTCTCCATATCATCTACTGTCCCTCTCTCTCTGTCTCCATATAATCTACTGTCCCTCTCTCTCTCTCTCCATATTATCTACTGTCCCTCTCTGTCTCCATATCATCTACTGTCCCTCTCTCTGTCTCCATATCATCTACTGTCCCTCTCTCTCTCTCCATATTATCTACTGTCCCTCTCTCTCTCATATCATCTCTGTCTCCATATCATCTACTGTCCCTCTCTCTCTGTCTCATATCATCTACTGTCCCTCTCTCTCTCTCCATATTATCTACTGTCCTCTCTCTCTGTCTCCATATAATCTACTGTCCCTCTCTCTGTCTCTCTCTCTGTCTCCATATAATCTACTGTCCCTCTCTCTCTCCATATTATCTACTGTCCCTCTCTCTGTCTCCATATAATCTACAGTCCCTCTCTCCATATTATCTACTGTCCCTCTCTCTGTCTCCATATAATCTACTGTCCCTCCTCTCTCCATATTATCTACTGTCCCTCTCTCTGTCTCCATATAATCTACTGTCCCTCTCTCTCCATATAATCTACTGTCCTCTCTCTCCATATTATCTGCACTGTCCCTCCTCTCTCCATATTATCTACTGTCCCTCTCTCTCTCCATATTATCTTACTGTCCCTCTCTCTGTCTCCATATAATCTACTGTCCTCTCTCTCTCCATATAATCTACTGTCCCTCTCTCTCTCCATATTATCTACTGTCCTCTCTCTGTCTCCATATAATCTACTGTCCCTCTCTCTCTCCATAGTATCTACTGTCCCTCTCTCTCCATATTATCTACTGTCCCCTCTCTCTCCATATTATCTACTGTCCCCTCTCTCTCTCCATATTATCTACTGTCCCTCTCTCTCTCCATATCATCTACTGTCCCCCTCTCTCCATATTATCTACTGTCCCTCTCTCTCCATATCATCTACTGTCCCTCTCTCTCTCCATATTATCTACTGTCCCCTCTCTGTCTCCATATTATCTACTGTCCCCTCCTCTCCATATTATCTACTGTCCTCTCTCTCTCTCTCCATATCATCTACTGTCCCTCCTCTCTCTCTCCATATTATTCTACTGTCCCCCTCTCCATAACATCTACTGTAACACTGACTGACAGTTAGGGGAGAGGGACATGACAGCTACAGATATGAAACATGATTATATAATATGTACATATTATTATTCATCCCCTTACATTTGTGTGTAAAAGGTAGTTGTGAATTTATTAGATATTACTGCACTGTCGGAACTTGAAGCACAAAACATTTCACACTCACATTAACATCTGCTAACCATGTGTATGTCACCAATAACATTTGACTAGTTTTCAAGCTATGGCAGGATGGATCGCTAGTGCTGCTGATATCTCCAGAACAGAACGGCTACATACTGTTAGATAGATCAGCAGCAGTATTGGGATAAACACAGTGGACAGGGTTTACATACACATAAGAACAGAGACAGGAACAGAGGTATGATGGGGAGTAAACACAGGGGACAGGTTTACATACACATAAGAACAGAGACAGGAACAGAGGGTATGATGGGGGTAAACACAGGGGACAGGTTTACATCACACATAAGAACAGAGACAGGAACAGAGGTATGATGGGGGGGAACACAGGGACAGGTTTACGTAGATAAGAACAGAGACAGGAACAGAGGTATGATAGGGGTAAACACAGGGGACAGGTTTCGCATGAGACATAAGAACAGAGACAGGAACAGAGGTATGATGGGGGCAAACACAGGGACAGGTTTACATACACATAAGAACAGAGACAGGAAGAGGTATGATGGGGGTAAACACAGGGGACAGGTTTACGTAGACATAAGAACAGAGACAGGGACAGAGGTATGATGGGGGTAAACACAGGGGACAGGTTTATGGTAGACATAAGAACAGAGACAGGGACAGAGGTATGATGGGGGTAAACACAGGGGACAGGTTTTACGAGACATAAGAACAGAGACAGGGACAGAGGTATGATGGGGGCAAACACAGGGGACAGGTTACGTGAGACATAAGAACAGGTACAGAGGTATGATGGGGGTAAACACAGGGGACAGGTTTACGTAGACATAAGAACAGAGACAGGAACAGAGGTATGATGGGGGTAAACACAGGGACAGGTTTACGTAGATATAAGAACAGAGACAGAGGTTTGATGGGGGTAAACACAGGGGACAGGTTTACGTAGACATAAGAACAGGAACAGAGGTATGATGGGGGTAAACACAGGGGACAGGTTTACGTAGACATAAGAACAGAGACAGGAACAGAGGTATGATGGGGGTAAACACAGGGGACAGGTTTACATAGACATAAGAACAGAGACAGGAACAGAGGGTATGATGGGGGTAAACACAGGGGACAGGTTTACGAGACATAAGAACAGAGACAGGAACAGAGGTATGATGGGGTAAACACAGGGGACAGGTTTACGAGACATAAGAACAGAGACAGAGGTTTGATGGGGGGTAAACACAGGGACAGACAGGTTTTTTACGTAGACACAAGAACAGGAACAGAGGTATGATGGGGGTAAAAACACAGGGGACAGGTTTACGTAGACACAAGAACAGAGACAGGAACAGAGGTATGATGGGGGTAAACACAGGGACAGGTTTGCGGGAGACATAAGAAAGAGACAGGAACAGAGGTATGATGGGGTAAACACAGGGGACAGGTTTACGTAGACATAAGAACAGAGACAGGAACAGAGGTATGTTGGGGTAAACACAGGGACAGGTTTACGTAGACATAAGAACAGAGACAGAGGTTTGATGGGGGTAAACACAGGGGACAGGTTTACGTAGACATAAGAACGGAACAGGGCACATGATGGGGGGCAGCACAGGGACAGGTTTTACGTAGACATAAGAACAGAGACAGGAACAGAGGTGTATGATGGGGGTAAACACAGGGACAGGTTTACGTAGACATAAGAACAGAGACAGGAACAGAGGTATGATGGGGGTAAACACAGGGACAGGTTTACGTAGACATAAGAACAGGTACAGAAGTATGAGGGGGTAAACACAGGGACAGGTTTACATAGACATAAGAACAGAGACAGGAACAGAGGTGCTGAGGGGGTGCAAACACAGGGACAGGGGTTTAGCCATAATATAAGAACAGAGACAGGGACAGAGGTGATGAGGGGGTAAACACAGGGGACAGGTTTCATATACAACAAGAATTAGTGGAACAGGTATGAGGGAGGGGGCAAACAGGGGACAGGTCATGAGGACAAGGGAGAACAGAGACAGGAACAGAGGTGGACATTGGGGGCAACACAGGGGACAGGCTTCAGTACACATAAGAACAGACAGGAATAGAGGATGATGGGGGTAAACACAGGGGACAGGCTTCATACACACATAAGAATGAGACATAGAACAGAGGTGATGATGGGGTAAACACAGGGACAGGCTTCATTTAGACATAAGAACAGAGAAGTGACAGAGGTGGACAGTGGTATGGCGGGTAAAACACAGGGACAGGTTTACGTAGACATAAGAAACAGAGACAGGGAGAGAGGTAAGGATGGGGGTAAACACGGGGACAGGGCTTGGCGCGAGACATACAGAATGCAGAGACAGGGACAGAGGTGTGATGGGGGTAAACACATTGTGGTGGCTTGGCTGCGTTTGACATAAGCACAGTGTATCAGTGTGGACAGTATATGGGGTAAACACAGGGGGACAGGTTTACGTAGACATAAGAACAGAGACAGTGGACAGAGGTGTAAGGATGGGGGTAAAACACAGGGGACAGGCTTA
>NW_027036228.1:0-13257 GCF_034236695.1 Oncorhynchus nerka
CTACTACTAGAAGGGGGACTCTCCTGTAAAGATAGAGGATTTATGTTTTCCCTGTTTGGACATCTCCTGTAAAGATTGAGGATTTATGTTTTCCCTGTTTGGACATTAAAAGACTCTTGTTTCTGTTAAATCGCTTTTGGGTCCTCACTCACCTGCATGACACACTGGGCTAGGGATAGACTACAGCTTTAGATAAAGACATGAGGGTGGGGTCACTGGGCTAGGGATAGACTACAGCTTTAGATAAAGACATAGGGGGGGTCACTGGGCTAGGGATAGACTACAGCTTTAGATAAAGACATAGGGGTGGGGTCACTGGGCTAGGGATAGACTACAGCTTTAGATAAAGACATAGGGGTGGGGTCACTGGGCTAGGGATAGACTACAGCTTTAGATAAAGACATAGGGGTGGGGTCACTGGGCTAGAGATAGACTACAGCTTTAGATAAAGACATAGGGGTGGGGTCACTGGGCTAGGGATAGACTACAGCTTTAGATAAAGACATAGGGTGGGGTCACTGGGCTAGGGATAGACTACAGCTTTAGATAAAGACATAGGGGTGGGGTCACTGGGCTAGAGATAGACTACAGCTTTAGATAAAGACATAGGGGTGGGGTCACTGGGCTAGGGATAGACTACAGCTTTAGATAAAGACATAGGGGTGGGGTCACTGGGCTAGGGATAGACTACAGCTTTAGATAAAGACATAGGGGTGGGGTCACTGGGCTAGGGATAGACTACAGCTTTAGATAAAGACATAGGGGTGGGGTCACTGGGCTAGGGATAGACTACAGCTTTAGATAAAGACATAGGGTGGGGTCACTGGGCTAGGGATAGACTACAGCTTTAGATAAAGACATAGGGGTGGGGTCACTGGGCTAGGGATAGACTACAGCTTTAGATAAAGACATAGGGGTGGGGTCACTGGGCTAGGGATAGACTACAGCTTTAGATAAAGACATAGGGGTGGGGTCACTGGGCTAGGGATAGACTACAGCTTTAGATAAAGACATAGGGGTGGGGTCACTGGGCTAGAGATAGACTACAGCTTTAGATAAAGACATAGGGGTGGGGTCACTGGGCTAGGGATAGACTACAGCTTTAGATAAAGACATAGGGGTGGGGTCACTGGGCTAGGGATAGACTACAGCTTTAGATAAAGACATAGGGGTGGGGTCACTGGGCTAGGGATAGACTACAGCTTTAGATAAAGACATAGGGGTGGGTCACTGGGCTAGGGATAGACTACAGCTTTAGATAAAGACATAGGGGTGGGGTCACTGGGCTAGGGATAGACTACAGCTTTAGATAAAGACATAGGGGTGGGGTCACTGGGCTAGAGATAGACTACAGCTTTAGATAAAGACATAGGGGTGGGGTCACTGGGCTAGGGATAGACTACAGCTTTAGATAAAGACATAGGGGTGGGGTCACTGGGCTAGGGATAGACTACAGCTTTAGATAAAGACATAGGGGTGGGGTCACTGGGCTAGGGATAGACTACAGCTTTAGATAAAGACATAGGGGTGGGGTCACTGGGCTAGGGATAGACTACAGCTTTAGATAAAGACATAGGGGTGGGGTCACTGGGCTAGGGATAGACTACAGCTTTAGATAAAGACATAGGGGTGGGGTCACTGGGCTAGGGATAGACTACAGCTTTAGATAAAGACATAGGGGTGGGGTCACTGGGCTAGGGATAGACTACAGCTTTAGATAAAGACATAGGGGTGGGGTCACTGGGCTAGGGATAGACTACAGCTTTAGATAAAGACATAGGGGTGGGGTCACTGGGCTAGGGATAGACTACAGCTTTAGATAAAGACATAGGGGTGGGGTCACTGGGCTAGGGATAGACTACAGCTTTAGATAAAGACATAGGGGTGGGGTCACTGGGCTAGGGATAGACTACAGCTTTAGATAAAGACATAGGGGTGGGGTCACTGGGCTAGGGATAGACTACAGCTTTAGATAAAGACATAGGGGTGGGGTCACTGGGCAGAGATAGACTACACAGCTTTAGATAAAGACATAGGGGGTGGGGTCACTGGGCTAGGGATAGACTAAGGCTTTAGATAAAGACATAGGGTGGGGGTAACTGGACTAGGATAGACTACAGCTCTAGATAAAGACATAGGGGTCACTGGCTAGGGGATAGACTACAGCTTTAGATAAAGACATGTGGGGTGGGATCACTACACACTCACAGCTTTAGATAAAGACATAGGGGTGGAAGTCACTGGGCTAGGGATAGACTACAGCTTTTAGATAAAGACATAGGGGTGGGGTAACTGGGATAGACTACAGCTTTAGATAAAGACATAGGGGATCACTGGGAAAGACTACAGCTTTAGGATAAAGACATGGGGGTGGGGTCACTGGGCTAGGGACAGACTACAGCTTTTAGATAAAGACATGGGGGGTGGGGTCACTGGGCTAGGGATAGACTACAGCTTTAGATAAAGACATAGGGGTGGGGTCACTGGGCTAGGGATAGACTACAGCTTTAGATAAAGACATAGGGTGGGTCACTGGGCTAGAGATAGACTACAGCTTTAGATAAAGACATAGGGGTGGGGTCACTGGGCTAGGGATAGACTACAGCTTTAGATAAAGACATAGGGTCACTGGGCTAGGGATAGACTTCAGCTTTAGATAAAGACATAGGGGTGGGGTCACTGGGCTAGGGATAGACTACAGCTTTAGATAAAGACATGGGGGGTGGGGTCACTGGGCTAGGGATAGACTACAGCTTTAGATAAAGACATAGGGGTGGGATCACTGGGCTAGGGATAGACTACAGCTTTAGATAAAGACATGGGGGTGGGATCACTGGGATACACTACAGCTTTAGATAAAGACATAGGGGTGGGGTCACTGGGCTAGGGATAGACTACAGCTTTAGATAAAGACATAGGGGTGGGGTCACTGGGCTAGAGATAGACTACAGCTTTAGATAAAGACATAGGGGTGGGGTCACTGGGCTAGGGATAGACTACAGCTTTAGATAAAGACATAGGGGTCACTGGGCTAGGGATAGACTACAGCTTTAGATAAAGACATAAGGGTCACTGGGCTAGGGATAGACTACAGCTTAGATAAAGACATGGGGGGGGTCAGGGATAGACTACAGCTTTAGATAAAGACATAGGGGTCACTAGGGATAGACTACAGCTTTAGATAAAGACATAGGGGTGGGGTCAATGGGCTAAGGGATAGACTACAGCTTTAGACATAGGGGCTGGGCTAGGGATAGACTACAGCTTTAGATAAAGACATGTCACTGGGCTAGGGGACTACAGCTTTAGGGTCACTGGGCTAGAGATACACTACAGCTTTAGATAAAGACATAGGGGTGGGTCACTGGGCTAGGATAGACTACAGCCTTAGATAAAGACATGGGGGGTAAAACTAAATAGAGATAGACTACAGCTTTAGATAAAGACATAGGGGTCACTGGACTAGGATAGACTACAGCTTCAGATAAAGACATAGTGGGGTAACTGGGCTAGAGAGATAGACTACAGCTTTAGATAAAGACATAGGGGTGGGGTCACTGGGCTGGGATAGACTACAGCTTTAGATAAAGTTATAGGGGGGTCACTGGGCTAGGGATAGACTACAGCTTTAGATAAAGACATAGGGGGGGTAACTGGGCTAGGGATAGACTACAGCTTTAGATAAAGACATAGGGTGGGGTAATCCGGGTTTAGGGATAGACTCAGCTTTAGATACAAAGACATAGGGGTAAATTCACTAAGCTTAGGGATAGACTACAGTTTTTAGATAAAGACATAGGGGTGGGGTCACTGGGCTAGGGATAGACTACAGCTTTAGATAAAGACATAGGGGTGGGGTCACTGGGCTAGGGATAGACTACAGCTTTAGATAAAGACATAGGGGTGGGGTCACTGGGCTAGAGATAGACTACAGCTTTAGATAAAGACATAGGGGTGGGGTCACTGGGCTAGGGATAGACTACAGCTTTAGATAAAGACATAGGGGTGGGGTCACTGGGCTAGAGATAGACTACAGCTTTAGATAAAGACATAGGGGTGGGGTCACTGGGCTAGGGATAGACTACAGCTTTAGATAAAGACATAGGGGTGGGGTCACTGGGCTAGGGATAGACTACAGCTTTAGATAAAGACATAGGGGTGGGGTCACTGGGCTAGGGATAGACTACAGCTTTAGATAAAGACATAGGGGTCACTGGGCTAGGGATAGACTACAGCTTTAGATAAAGACATAGGGGTGGGGTCACTGGGCTAGGGATAGACTACAGCTTTAGATAAAGACATAGGGGTGGGGTCACTGGGCTAGGGATAGACTACAGCTTTAGATAAAGACATAGGGGTGGGGTCACTGGGCTAGGGATAGACTACAGCTTTAGATAAAGACATAGGGGTGGGGTCACTGGGCTAGGGATAGACTACAGCTTTAGATAAAGACATAGGGGTGGGGTCACTGGGCTAGAGATAGACTACAGCTTTAGATAAAGACATAGGGGTCACTGGGCTAGGGATAGACTACAGCTTTAGATAAAGACATAGGGGTGGGGTCACTGGGCTAGAGATAGACTACAGCTTTAGATAAAGACATAGGGGTGGGGTCACTGGGCTAGAGATAGACTACAGCTTTAGATAAAGACATAGGGTGGGGTCACTGGGCTAGGGATAGACTACAGCTTTAGATAAAGACATAGGGGTGGGGTCACTGGGCTAGGGATAGACTACAGCTTTAGATAAAGACATAGGGGTGGGGTCACTGGGCTAGGGATAGACTACAGCTTTAGATAAAGACATAGGGTGGTCACTGGGCTAGGGATAGACTACAGCTTTAGATAAAGACATAGGGGTGGGGTCACTGGGCTAGGGATAGACTACAGCTTTAGATAAAGACATAGGGGTGGGGTCACTGGGCTAGGGATAGACTACAGCTTTAGATAAAGACATAGGGGTGGGGTCACTGGGCTAGGGATAGACTACAGCTTTAGATAAAGACATAGGGGTGGGTCACTGGGCTAGGGATAGACTACAGCTTTAGATAAAGACATAGGGTGGGGTCACTGGGCTAGGGATAGACTACAGCTTTAGATAAAGACATAGGGTGGGTCACTGGGCTAGGGATAGACTACAGCTTTAGATAAAGACATAGGGGTGGGGTCACTGGGCTAGGGATAGACTACAGCTTTAGATAAAGACATAGGGGTGGGGTCACTGGGCTAGGGATAGACTACAGCTTTAGATAAAGACATAGGGGTCACTGGGCTAGGGATAGACTACAGCTTTAGATAAAGACATAGGGGTGGGGTCACTGGGCTAGGGATAGACTACAGCTTTAGATAAAGACATAGGGGTGGGGTCACTGGGCTAGGGATAGACTACAGCTTTAGATAAAGACATAGGGGTGGGCACTGGGCTAGAGATAGACTACAGCTTTAGATAAAGACATAGGGGTGGGGTCACTGGGCTAGAGATAGACTACAGCTTTAGATAAAGACATAGGGTGGGGTCACTGGGCTAGGGATAGACTACAGCTTTAGATAAAGACATAGGGGTGGGGTCACTGGGCTAGGGATAGACTACAGCTTTAGATAAAGACATAGTGGGTCACTGGGCTAGGGATAGACTACAGCTTTAGATAAAGACATAGGGGTGGGGTCACTGGGCTAGGGATAGACTACAGCTTTAGATAAAGACATAGGGTGGGGTCACTGGGCTAGGGATAGACTACAGCTTTAGATAAAGACATAGGGGTGGGGTCACTGGGCTAGGGATAGACTACAGCTTTAGATAAAGACATAGGGGGGTCACTGGGCTAGGGATAGACTACAGCTTTAGATAAAGACATAGGGTGGGGTCACTGGGCTAGGGATAGACTACAGCTTTAGATAAAGACATAGGGGTGGGGTCACTGGGATAGACTACAGCTTTAGATAAAGACATAGGGGTTACTGGGCTAGAGATAGACTACAGCTTTAGATAAAGACATATGGGTCACTGGACTAGGGATAGACTACAGCTTTAGATAAAGACATAGGTGTCACTGGGCTAGGGATAGACTACAGCTTTAGATAAAGACATGGGGGTGGGGTCACTGGGCTAGGGATAGACTACAGCTTTAGATAAAGACATAGGGTTCACTGGGCTAGAGATAGACTACAGCTTTAGATAAAGACATAGGGGTGGGGTCACTGGGCTAGGGATAGACTACAGCTTTAGATAAAGACATAGGGGTGGGGTCACTGGGCTAGGGATAGACTACAGCTTTAGATAAAGACATAGGGGTGGGGTCACTGGGCTAGGGATAGACTACAGCTTTAGATAAAGACATAGGGTAGGGTCACTGGGCTAGGGATAGACTACAGCTTTAGATAAAGACATGAGGGTGGAGTAACTGGGCTAGGGATAGACTACAGCTTTAGATAAAGACATAGGGGTCACTGGGCTAGGGATAGACTACAGCTTTAGATAAAGACATAGGGGTGGGGTCACTGGGCTAGAGATAGACTACAGCTTTAGATAAAGACATAGGGGTGGGGTCACTGGGCTAGGGATAGACTACAGCTTTAGATAAAGACATAGGGGTCACTGGGCTAGGGATAGACTACAGCTTTAGATAAAGACATAGGGGTGGGGTCACTGGGCTAGGGATAGACTACAGCTTTAGATAAAGACATAGGGGTGGGGTCACTGGGCTAGGGATAGACTACAGCTTTAGATAAAGACATAGGGGTGGGGTCACTGGGCTAGGGATAGACTACAGCTTTAGATAAAGACATAGGGGTGGGGTAACTGGGCTAGGGATAGACTACAGCTTTAGATAAAGACATAGGGGTGGGGTCACTGGGCTAGGGATAGACTACAGCTTTAGATAAAGACATAGGGGTGGGGTCACTGGGCTAGGGATAGACTACAGCTTTAGATAAAGACATAGGGGTGGGGTCACTGGGCTAGGGATAGACTACAGCTTTAGATAAAGACATAGGGGTGGGGTCACTGGGCTAGGGATAGACTACAGCTTTAGATAAAGACATAGGGTGGAGTCACTGGGCTAGGGATAGACTACAGCTTTAGATAAAGACATAGGGGTGGGGTCACTGGGCTAGGGATAGACTACAGCTTTAGATAAAGACATAGGGTGGGTCACTGGGCTAGGGATAGACTACAGCTTTAGATAAAGACATAGGGGTGGGGTCACTGGGCTAGGGATAGACTACAGCTTTAGATAAAGACATAGGGGTGGGGTCACTGGGCTAGGGATAGACTACAGCTTTAGATAAAGACATAGGGGTGGGGTCACTGGGCTAGGGATAGACTACAGCTTTAGATAAAGACATAGGGGTGGGGTCACTGGGCTAGAGATAGACTACAGCTTTAGATAAAGACATAGGGGTGGGGTCACTGGGCTAGGGATAGACTACAGCTTTAGATAAAGACATAGGGGTGGGGTCACTGGGCTAGAGATAGACTACAGCTTTAGATAAAGACATAGGGGTGGGGTCACTGGGCTAGGGATAGACTACAGCTTTAGATAAAGACATAGGGGTGGGGTCACTGGGCTAGGGATAGACTACAGCTTTAGATAAAGACATAGGGGTCACTGGGCTAGGGATAGACTACAGCTTTAGATAAAGACATAGGGGTGGGGTCACTGGGCTAGGGATAGACTACAGCTTTAGATAAAGACATAGGGGTGGGTCACTGGGCTAGAGATAGACTACAGCTTTAGATAAAGACATAGGGGTGGGGTCACTGGGCTAGGGATAGACTACAGCTTTAGATAAAGACATAGGGGTGGGGTCACTGGGCTAGGGATAGACTACAGCTTTAGATAAAGACATAGGGGTGGGGTCACTGGGCTAGGGATAGACTACAGCTTTAGATAAAGACATAGGGGTCACTGGGCTAGGGATAGACTACAGCTTTAGATAAAGACATGAGGGTGGAGTAACTGGGCTAGGGATAGACTACAGCTTTAGATAAAGACATAGGGGGTCACTGGGCTAGAGATAGACTACAGCTTTAGATAAAGACATAGGGGTGGGGTCACTGGGCTAGGGATAGACTACAGCTTTAGATAAAGACATGGGGGTGGGGTCACTGGGCTAGAGATAGACTACAGCTTTAGATAAAGACATAGGGGTCACTGGGCTAGGGATAGACTACAGCTTTAGATAAAGACATAGGGGTGGGGTCACTGGGCTAGGGATAGACTACAGCTTTAGATAAAGACATAGGGGTGGGGTCACTGGGCTAGGGATAGACTACAGCTTTAGATAAAGACATAGGGGTGGGGTCACTGGGCTAGGGATAGACTACAGCTTTAGATAAAGACATAGGGGTGGGGTAACTGGGCTAGGGATAGACTACAGCTTTAGATAAAGACATAGGGGTGGGGTCACTGGGCTAGGGATAGACTACAGCTTTAGATAAAGACATGGGGGTCACTGGGCTAGGGATAGACTACAGCTTTAGATAAAGACATAGGGGTGGGGTCACTGGGCTAGGGATAGACTACAGCTTTAGATAAAGACATAGGGGTGGGGTCACTGGGCTAGGGATAGACTACAGCTTTAGATAAAGACATAGGGGTGGGGTCACTGGGCTAGGGATAGACTACAGCTTTAGATAAAGACATGAGGGTGGGGTCACTGGGCTAGGGATAGACTACAGCTTTAGATAAAGACATAGGGGTGGGGTCACTGGGCTAGGGATAGACTACAGCTTTAGATAAAGACATAGGGGTGGGGTCACTGGGCTAGGGATAGACTACAGCTTTAGATAAAGACATAGGGGTCACTGGGCTAGGGATAGACTACAGCTTTAGATAAAGACATAGGGTGGGGTCACTGGGCTAGGGATAGACTACAGCTTTAGATAAAGACATAGGGGTGGGGTCACTGGGCTAGGGATAGACTACAGCTTTAGATAAAGACATAGGGGTGGGGTCACTGGGCTAGGGATAGACTACAGCTTTAGATAAAGACATAGGGGTCACTGGGCTAGGGATAGACTACAGCTTTAGATAAAGACATAGGGGTGGGGTCACTGGGCTAGGGATAGACTACAGCTTTAGATAAAGACATAGGGGTGGGGTCACTGGGCTAGGGATAGACTACAGCTTTAGATAAAGACATAGGGGTGGGGTCACTGGGCTAGGGATAGACTACAGCTTTAGATAAAGACATAGGGGTCACTGGGCTAGGGATAGACTACAGCTTTAGATAAAGACATAGGGGTCACTGGGCTAGGGATAGACTACAGCTTTAGATAAAGACATAGGGGTGGGGTCACTGGGCTAGGGATAGACTACAGCTTTAGATAAAGACATAGGGTGGGTCACTGGGCTAGGGATAGACTACAGCTTTAGATAAAGACATAGGGGTCACTGGGCTAGGGATAGACTACAGCTTTAGATAAAGACATGGGGGTGGGGTCACTGGGCTAGGGATAGACTTCAGCTTTAGATAAAGACATAGGGTTCACTGGGCTAGAGATAGACTACAGCTTTAGATAAAGACATAGGGGTGGGGTCACTGGGCTAGGGATAGACTACAGCTTTAGATAAAGACATAGGGGTGGGGTCACTGGGCTAGGGATAGACTACAGCTTTAGATAAAGACATAGGGGTGGGGTCACTGGGCTAGGGATAGACTACAGCTTTAGATAAAGACATAGGGGTCACTGGGCTAGGGATAGACTACAGCTTTAGATAAAGACATGAGGGTGGAGTAACTGGGCTAGGGATAGACTACAGCTTTAGATAAAGAAATAGGGGTCACTGGGCTAGAGATAGACTACAGCTTTAGATAAAGACATAGGGGTGGGGTCACTGGGCTAGAGATAGACTACAGCTTTAGATAAAGACATAGGGGTGGGGTCACTGGGCTAGGGATAGACTACAGCTTTAGATAAAGACATGGGGGCTGGGATCAAATCTCTATGACCTGGCAGAATGCCCATGGAATAATTATTGTTCTGTGTGTCTCCGTCTCCAGTACCTGGATCCTGTGGGTTTTTTCTATACTGACTGTTTGATGCCTAACTTGAATCGATCTAACATTGCTCTTGTATGGGATTTACTTTATAAACACTAGAATCCTGTCCAGGGGTGTATTTACACATCAAGCTGAAACAGGAGACTCCTGCGCTGGTCTACTCTGGCTCAGACTAAGCTTACTTCGTGGATTTGACTGCAGTGAAACCTTACCGCAGTGATACCTGACTGTAATGAAACCTGACTGTAGTGAAACCTTACTGTAAACTTAAACGTCATCGTTTGTACATCGACAGGTTCGAGCTAGGAGCTACAGGTTGCTGTGAGCAGGACTGTATGAGGTGGGGGTCAGGGTAATTAGCTAGGTCAGGAGTCCCTTAGGGTCAAAGGGTCAAAGTCAGTAGTCAGTTGGATGATGACGCCGACAGAGAGAGTTATTGTGCTATTTAGTCACTTTTTTTGTAAAGAAAGTTGTTACTATTATCACGGACAAGCAAAAGCCCTGGATTAACAATGAGGTTGGAGCTAAACTAAAGAACTACCGCACACAGCTGTCGTAGACAAGTCTGATGCCGCGGCCGAAGACAGGAATAAGTACAAGAGGACAATACAGGAATAATGTGGAATCGTTTAACACCGACCAGGAGGACTGTCTCCTCTCCTCTCCTCTCCTCTCCCTCTCTCCTCTCCTCTCCTCTCTCCCTCTCCTCTCCTCTCCTCTCCCTCTCCTCTCCTCTCCCGACCAGGAGGACTGTCTCCTCTCCTCTCCTCTCCTCTCCTCTCCTCTCCTCTCTCCTCTCCTCTCCTCTCTCCTCTCCCGACCAGGAGGACTGTCTCCTCTCCTCTCCTCTCCTCTCCTCTCCCGACCAGGAGGACTGTCTCCTCTCCTCTCCTCTCCTCTCCTCTCCTCTCCTCTCCTCTCCCGACCAGGAGGACTGTCTCCTCTCCTCTCCTCTCCTCTCCCGACCAGGAGGACTGTCTCCTCTCCTCTCCTCTCCTCTCCTCTCCCGACCAGGAGGACTGGTTGATCTCGCTCTCTGAGGCCAACGTGAGAAGGGTCTTTAATCAGGTCAACACCCGCAAGGCCACGGGCCTCGACGGTATTCCAGGGCGCGTTCTCAGATAATGCGCAGAACAGCTGACAGGCATAATCACAGTAATTTTCAATCTCTCCTTGTCCCCATATGTTTTAAAATGACCACAATCATCCCTGTTCCTAAGAACTCTAAGGCTAAATGCCACAATGACTACTGCCCTGTACCACTCACATGCTCACATTAACTCCACCATCCCAGACACCCTGGACCCTAATCTGCGTACCGCCCAAACAGATCCATAAATGTCGCAATCTCTATTGCACTCTGCACTGCCCTCACTCACCTGGACAAGAGGAACACCTACATGAGAATACTGTGCATTGACTACAGCTCAGCGTTCAACACCATTACCCACTCCAAGCTCGTCACCAAGCTTCGGACTCTGGGTCTGAACACCACCCTCTGCAACTGGATCCTGGACTTTCTGACGGGCCCAGGTGATAAGGGTCGTAGGGTAGGCAACATCACTCCCACGCCCGACAGGGTTGCATGGTGAGTCCCCTACTGTTCTCTCTGTTCACCCACGACTGTGTGGCCACGCACGACTCCAATACCATCATCAAGTTTTCTGACGACACAACAGTGGTAGGCCTGATCACCGATGGAGATGAGACAGCCTTACATGGAGGAGGTCAGAAACTTGGCAGTGTAGTGCCAGGTCAAGAATCTGTCCATCAGTATACCAAGGAGCTGATCGTGGACTACAGGAGAAAGAGGGGATCGCCATTGCACTGCACACTGCCCTATCCCATCTGGACAAGAGGAATACATATGTAAGAATGCTGTTCATTGACTACAGCTCAGCATTCAACACCATAGTACCCTCCAAGTTCATCATCAAGCTGGATTCCCTGGGTCTGAACCCCGCCCTGTGCAACTGGGTCCTGGACTTCATGAAGGGCCGCCCCCAGGTGGTGAAGGTAGGAAACAACATCTCCACTCCGCTGATCCTCAACACTGGGGCCCCACAATGGTGCGTTCTCAGCCCCCTCCTGTACTCCCTGTTCACCCATGACTGCGTGGCACGTCTCCAACTCAATCATCAGGTTTGCAGACGACACAACCATAGTAGGCCTGATTACCAACAATGACGAGACAGCCTACGGGGAGGAGGTGAGGAACCTGGGAGACTGGTGCCAGGAAAATAACCTCTCTCTCAACAAAACAAAGGAGCTGATCATGGATTTCAGGAAACAGCAGAGGGAGCACGTCCCTATCCACATCGACGGGAACGCAGTGGAGAGGGTGAAAAGCTTCAAGTTCCTCTGTGTTCACATAACTGACCATCTGAAATGGTCTACCCACACAGACAAAAAGATCATCAAGGACAACAACCACCTGAGCCAAGGCCTGTTCACCCCGCTATCATCCAGAAGACGAGGTCAGTACAGGTGCATCAAAGCTGGGACCGAGAGACTGAAAAACAGCTTCTATCTGAAGGCCATCAGACTGTTAAACAGCCATCACTAACTCAGAGAGGCTGCTGCCTACGCTGAGACCCAATCACTGGCCACTTTAATACATTGATTACTAGTCACTTTATACAATGCACTCTAAATAATGCCATGTAAAAATTGTTGAGGGTTAGATATGGCTTTGTATCCCCTGGGTTAGGGTTAGACATGGCTTTGTATCCCCTGGGTTAGGGTTAGACATGGCTTTGTATCCCCTGGGTTAGGGTTAGATATGGCTTTGTATCCCCTGGGTTAGGGTTAGACAGGGCTTTGTATCCCCTGGGTTAGGGTTAGGGTTAGACATGGCTTTGTATCCCCTGGGTTAGGGTTAGACATGGCTTTGTATCCCCTGGGTTAGGGTTAGACATGGCTTTGTATCCCCTGGGTTAGGGTTAGGGTTAGACATGGCTTTGTATCCCCTGGGTTAGGGTTAGACATGGCTTTGTATCCCCTGGGTTAGGGTTAGATATGGCTTTGTATCCCCTGGGTTAGGGTTAGGGTTAGACATGGCTTTGTATCCCCTGGGTTAGGGTTAGACATGGCTTTGTATCCCCTGGGTTAGGGTTAGGGTTAGACATGGCTTTGTATCCCCTGGGTTAGGGTTAGACATGGCTTTGTATCCCCTGGGTTAGGGTTAGACATGGCTTTGTATCCCCTGGGTTAGGGTTAGACATGGCTTTGTATCCCCTGGGTTAGGGTTAGA
>NW_027036229.1:0-13262 GCF_034236695.1 Oncorhynchus nerka
ATTCCATTCATTCGGATCCGCATTCCATTCCACCCCATTCCATTCCATTCCATTCCATTCCATTCCCGATCCATTCCCGCCAGATCCATTCATTCAAATCCACTTTTCCATTCATTCCATTCATTCTTATTCCATTACCATTCGCATTCCATTCCATTCCCATTCCATTCCCATTCCATTCCATTTCCATTCCATTCGATTCACGTCCATTCCGTTCCATTCATATCATTACATTCCATTCCGTTCCATATTCCATTCGATTCCATTCCATTCGGTTCCATTTCCAGGTTATTCCGTTCCATTCCCACATCAAGAAGCTCCATTGGTTCATTCCATTCAAGTCCACGGCATTCCCTTAGATCCACGTTCCATTCCGTTCCATTCAATCATTACCATTCGGTTCCACTTCATTCCATTCGATTCCATTCCATTCTATTCGATCCATTCGATTCATTCCATTCGACCGCACATTCCATTCCATTACCATTTCAAGTCCACATTCACATTCGAGTCCATTCTCATTCCAGTAATAAATTGATTCTCATTCCATTTCTTATTCCATTACTCATTCCGTCCCATTCAACTCCTATTCATTCGAGATCTCCATTCACTATTCAGATCATTCACTAAAATGTCCATTCGATTGCCATATTCACCCATTCCATTCATTCCACTTATTCGGTTTCATTTATTCTTCATTCATCATCATTCAAGTCCATTCATTCCCACCGCTTCTGCCATTCCATTCCATTGAAGTATTTCGTTGCATTACTCATTCATTCATTATCAGATACCAAATTCCATCTCATTCCATTGGAGTCCATTCCATTCATTCCATTCATTATCGCATTCATTCGATCATTCCATTCCGTCCATTCATTCCATTACCATTCGTTCCATTCCAGTGCCGCATTCAATTTTCCCATGTTCTGAGTACCATTGCCCATTACCCGTGCATTCATTCGTGTACATTCAGTTGATTCCCGTATTCATTCCATTACCATCATCGGTTCAGTCATTCGATTCCATTCATTCCCCGCCGTTCCATTCGAGCCCTTGTTCATTCAGTTCACTCATTCCGATCAAATTCCGTTACATTCGCGTCCATTCATTCCATTCATTACATTCATTCCATTCATTCCATTCATTCCATTCCATTCATCCATTCATTCATTCATTCCATTCATTCCATTCATTCCATTCCATTCCATTCCATTCGTTCCATTCATGTCCATTCATATCATTCCATTCGATTCCATTCATTCCATTCATTCCATTCGTCCATTCCATTCCATCATTCACCATTCATTCATTCATTCATTCATTCCATTTCGTCCATTCATTGATCCCATTCCATTCATTCATTCATTCCATTCATTACATTCATTCCATTCATTCCCATTCTTCATTCTCATGTTTCATTCATTCAGTCATTCATCATTCACTTGTTCCATTCCCGTTCATTCAGTCATTCATTCATTCATTCCATTCATTATCATTCCATTCATTGTTATTATCCATTCATTCCATTCATTCATTCATTCATATTCCATTCATTCATTCATTCATTCATCATTCATTCACGTCATTCATTCATTCATTCCATTCATTCATTCATTCACCCATTCCATTCATTCATTCCATTCATTCATTCCATTCCATTCATCATTCCATTCATTCCATTCATTCATATCTCATTCATTCATTCATTCCATTCATTCCATTCATTCCATTCCATTCCATTCATTCCATTCATTCCATTCATTCCATCATTCATTCCATTCCATTCATTCATTCATTCATTCCATTCATTCATTCATTCATTCCATTCATTCATTCATTCCATTCATTCTCATTCATTCCATTCATTCCATTCATTCATTCATTCATTCATTCCATTCATCATTCATTCATTCCATTCATTCATTCCATTCCATTCATTCATTCATTCATTCCATTCATTCATTTCATTCCATTCCATTCATTCATTTCCATTCATTCCATTCATTCCATTCCATTCCATTCATTCCATTCATTCATTCCATTCCATTCATTCATTCATCCATTCCATTCCATTCATTTCATTCATTCATTCCATTCATTCATTCATTCATTCCATTCATTCATTCCATTCATCATTCCATTCATTCTCATTCATTCATTCATTCATTCATTCCATTCATTCATTCCATTCCATTCCATTCATCATTCCATATTCCACTTCATCCATTCATTCATTCCATTCCATTCCATATCTATTCATTCATTCATTCATTCATTCATTCATTCAGTTCCATTTCATTCATTCATTCCATTCCCATTCATTCTCATTCATTCATTCATTCATTCCATTCATTCATTCATTCCATTCCATTCATTCATGTTCATTCCCATTGATTCGTTCACATTCATTCATTCATTCCCATTCGTTCCATTCATCATTCATTCATTCATTCACATTCATTCATTCCATTCATTCATTCCATTCATTGTCCATCATTCATTCATCATTCATCATTCAGTCCATTCATTCCATTCCATTCCATTCATTATTCCATTCAATTCATTCATTCATTTTCCATTCATTCCATCAACCATTCGTTCATTCATTCATTCATTCCATTTCATTCATTCCCATTCAGTCATTCCATTCATTCCATTCATTCATTCATTCCATTCATTCCATTCATTCATTATTCATTCATGTTTCATTCATTCGCCATTCATTTCCATTCATTCCATTCATTCATTCATTCATTATTCCATTCCATCTCCATTCATTCCATTCATTCATTCCATTCATTCGATTCCATTCCATTCATTCCATTCCATTCATTCATTCATTCCATTCATTCATCATTCCATTCCATTCATTCCATTCATTCCATTCCATTCCATTCCATTCATCATTCCATTCATTCATTCCATTCCCATTCTCATTCTCATTCCATTCATTCCATTCATTCATTCCATTCATTCATTCCATTCCATTCCATTCATCGTTCATTCCATTCATTCATTCATTCCATTCATTCCATTCATTCATTCATTCCATTCATTCATTCATTCCATTCATTCCATTCATTCCATTCCATCCATTCATTCATCATTCATTCATTCATTCCATTCATTCCATTCCATTCGCATTCCATTCCATTCATTCTCATTCATTCCATTCATCATTCCATTCCATTCATTCCCATTCATTCATTCATTCCATTCCATTCATTCAATCATTCCATTCCATTCATTCCATTCATTCCATTCATTCCATTCCATTCATTCCCATTCCATTCCATTCCATTCCATTCCATTCCATATCATTCCATTCCATTCTCATTCCATTCCAGTCCATTCCATTCATCATTCCATTCCATTCATCATCCATCATTCCATTCCATTCATTCATTCATTCCATTCATTCATTCCATTCCATCATCATTCATCATTCATTCGCATTCCATTCCATTCATTCCATTCATTCCATTCCATTCCATTCCATTCCATTCCATTGCATTCCATTCCATTCATTGCATCATTGATTCCATCTGTTCCATTCCATTCCCATACATTCCATTCCATTCCATTCCATTCGATTCCATTCATTCATTCCATTGCATTCCATTCCATTCATCATCGTTTTCCCATTCCAGTTGATGGGAGTCATTTCTATTCGTTCAATTTCCATTCATATTGCATCGTCTCTTCCATTCTATTCATTCATTGCATTCCATTCCATTCATCATTCATCATCATCATTCCTATTCTGTCCCATTCCATTCCATTCCATCATTCCATTCATTGCTTTCCACATTCGGTAGATTTCTATTCCATTCCATTCCATTCATATTCCATTCCATTCCATCATCATTCCATTTGTCATCATCGTTTTCGTTCATCATCATCGTTCGTTCCCGTTCATATTCCATTCCTCAGCATTCCGTTTTTCCATCATTCATTCCATTCATCATTACATTCCATTCATTCCATTCATTCCATTCATTCCATTCCATTCATTCATTCCATTCCATTACTATTCCATTCGTTCATCCATTCATCCATTCCATTCCATTCGATCATTCCATTCATTCCATTTCCATTTATTCCATTCATTCATTCCATTCCATTCCATTCCATTCCCATTCATTCCATCATTCATTCATTCATTCCATTCCATTCATTACATTCATGTTCATTCCATTCCCATTCATTCCCATTCCATTCCATTCCATTCCATCATTCATTCCATTCATTCGTTCATTCCATTCCATTCCATTCAATTCCATTCATTCCATTCCATTCACATTCATTCCAGTCATCCATTCATTCAGTTTCCATTCCATTCCATTCCATTCATTCCATTCCATTCCATTCATCATATCCATTCATTCATTCATTCCATTCCATTCATTCATTCCATTCCATTCATTCCATCATTCATTCATTCCATTCATTCCATTCCATTCATTCCATTCCATTCTCATTCATTCCCATTCCATTCCATTCCATTACATCATTCCATTCCATTCCATTCCATTCATTCATTCTCATTCATTCCATTCCATTCATTCATTCATTCCATTCCATTCATTACATTCATTCCATTCATTCGCATTCCATTCATTCATTCATCATTCATTCCATTCATTCCATTCCATTCATTCCATTCCATTCATTCCATTCCATTCCATTCCATTCCATTCATCATTCCATTCCATTCATTCCATTCCATTCATTCATTCCATTCATTCCATTCCATTCATTCCATTCCATTCATTCCATTCCATTCATTCCATTCCCATTCATTCATTCCATTCATTCCATTCATTCATTCCATTCCATTCGTCCATTCCATTCATTCCATTCATTCATTCATTCCATTCCATTCCATTCATTCCATTCCATTTATTCCATTCATTCATTCCATTCCATTCCATTCATTCCATTCCATTCACCATTCACATTCCATTCCATTCACATTCCATTCATTCCATTCCATTCGACTCCATTCCATTCATTCCATTCCATTCCATTCCATTCCATTCATTCCATTCATTCATTCCATTCCATTCATTCATTCCATTCATCATTCATTCACATTCCATTCCATTCCATTCCATTCATTCCATTCCATTCCATTCCATTCCATTCCATTCCATTCATTCCATTCCATTCCATTCCATTCCATTCCATTCATTCCATTCCATTCATTCCATTCCATTCATTCCATTCCATTCATTCCATTCCATTCTCATTCCATTCATTCCATTCATTCCATTCCATTCGCATCCATTCCATCCATTCCATTCCATTCATTCATTCCATTCCACGTTCCATTCATTCCATTCAGTTCATTCATTCCATTCATTCCATTCCATTCATTCCATTATCATTCATTCCATTCATCCATTCCATTCCACTTCATTCCATTCCATTCATTCATTCCATTCCATTCATTCCCATTCATTCACTCCATTCCATTCACTCCATTCCATTCACTCATTCCATTCCATTCCATTCCATTCATTCCATTCCATTCACATCCATTCCATTCATTCCATTCCATTCATCCATTCCATTCATTCCATTAACTCCATTCCATTCACTACATTACATTCCACTCCATTACATTCATTCCATTACATTCACTCCATTCCATTCATCCATTCCATTCATTCATTCCATTAACTCCATTCCAATTCACTTCCATTCCATTCATCCATTCATTCATTCCATTCCATTCATTCCATTCCATTCATTCCCATTCCATTCATTCCATTCCATTCATTCCATTCCATTCACTCCATTCCATTCCACATCCATTCCAATCACTCCATTCCAGTCCATTCCATTCATCCATTCAATCATTCCATTCCATTCATTCCATTCACTCCATTCCATTCATTCCATTCCATTCCATTCCATTCCATTCATTCCATTCCACATCCATTCCATTCACTCCATTCCATTCATTCCATTCCATTCACTCCATTCCATTCATCCCATCCATTCAATCCATTCCATTCATTCCATTCCATTCATTCATTCCATTCTTCATTCCATTCACTCTTCCATTCACTCCATTCCATTCACTCCATTCCATTCATTCCATTCCATTCCATTCACACCATTCCATTCACTCTACCATTCCACTTCCTTCCATTCCATTCCTTCATTCCATCCATCCATTCCATTCACTCCATTCCATTCACTCCATTCCATTCATTCATTCCATTCATCCATTCCAATCACACTACCATTCACTCCCTTCCATTCACTCCATTCCATTCACTCCATTCCATTCACATCCATTCCATTCACCATTCCAATCACTCATTCCATTCACTCCATTCCATTCATCATCCATTCCATTCACTCCATTCCATTCACTCCCTTCCATTCCTCCATTCCAATCACTCCTTCCATTCCACTCCTTCCATTCCATCCTTCCATTCACTCCATTCCATTCACTCCCTTCCATTCACCCCTTCCATTCACTCCATTCATTCACTCCTTCCAATCCGCTGTTCCTTAAGGTGTATTTGTACTTGTTTTTTTGTAACTGATTCTACTGCTGCATCAGTCACCTGATGTAGAATAGAGTTCCATGTAGTCATGGCTCTATGTAGTACTGTGCCCCTCCCGTAGTCTGTTCTGGACTTGGGGGTTGTGAAGAGACCCCTCCGGTGGCATGTATTTGATACCATTCTACTCATTCAACTCCAACCATTACCACGACCCCGTCTCTCCCCAATTAGGGGTGCCACCAACCTCCTTTGATGTGTAGGACCATATGTTCACATCACTGTGTATGTCTCCACCTATCATATTGTGTGTTTTTGTCATGTGACAGAGACGGCGGAGAACATTGGCTACTCCTGCAACATGCTGCGAGAGGAGATGAGCGACATCTTCATCGTGTCAGGCCAACAACTCAGACGATGTCAGACAGGAACTGAGGTCAGAGGGTTTGACATCATAACCCTGCCTGCCTCAATACTAACACCGTTTGTCCAAGGTTTAGTACCTACCCAGCACCAATACACCCTCATTCAACTTATAATGGCCTTTAAATGGAGACTGATTAGTTGGCTGGTTGTAAGTGGGATTGGAACAATGCCTGTCATTGCTACTGGTCTTCAGAACCAGAATAGACCATCACATCCCAGGGCGATAACATCCCATCCCATCCCAGGTTGATGACATCCCATCCCATCCCAGGTTGATAACATCCCATCTCATCCCAGGTTGATAACATCCCATCCCAGGTTGATAACATCCCATCTCATCCCAGGTTGATAACATCTCATCCCAGGTTGATAACATCTCATCCCATCCCAGGTTGATAACATCCCATCTCATCCCAGGTTGATAACATCCCATCCCATCCCAGGTTGATAACATCTCATCCCAGGTTGATAACATCTCATCCCAGGTTGATAACATCTCATCCCAGGTTGATAACATCCAATCCCAGGTTGATAACATCCCATCTCATCCCAGGTTGATAACATCCCATCTCATCCCAGGTTGATAACATCCCATCCCAGGTTGATAACATCCCATCCCAGGTTGATAACATCTCATCCCAGGTTGATAACATCTCATCCCAGGTTGATAACATCTCATCTCATCCCAGGTTGATAACATCCCATCCCATCCCAGGTTGATAACATCCCATCCCAGGTTGATAACATCCCATCCCAGGTTGATAACATCCCATCCCAGGTTGATAAACATCTCATCCCAGGTTGAAAACATCCCCATCTCATCCCAGGTTGATAACATCCAATCCCAGGTTGATAACATCTCATCCCAGGTTGAAAACATCCCATCTCATCCCAGGTTGATAACATCTCATCCCAGGTTGATAACATCCCATCCCAGGTTGATAACATCCCATCCCAGGTTGATAACATCCCATCCCATCCCAGGTTGATAACATCCCATCCCAGGTTGATAACATCTCATCCCAGGTTGATAACATCCCATCCCAGGTTGATAACATCTCATCCCAGGTTGATAACATCCCATCCCAGGTTGATAAACATCCCATCCCAGGTTGATAACATCCCATCCCAGGTTGATATAACATCCCATCCCAGGTTGATAACATCCTATCCCAGGTTGATAACATCCCCATCCCAGGTTGATATAACATCCCATCCCAGGTTGATGACATCCACATCCCAGGTTGATAACATCCCATCCCAGGTTGATAACATCCCATCCCAGGTTGATAACATCCCATCCCAGGTTGATAACATCCCATCTCATCCCAGGTTGATAACATCTCATCCCAGGTTGATAACATCACATCCCATCCCAGGTTGATAACATCCCATCCCAGGTTGATAACATCCCATCCCAGGTTGATAACATCCCATCCCAGGTTGATAACATCCCATAACAGGTTGATAACATCCCATCCCAGGTTGATAACATCTCATCCCAGGTTGATAACATCCCATCCCAGGTTGATAACATCCCATCCCAGGTTGATAACATCCCATCCCAGGTTGATAACATTCCATCCCAGGTTGATAACATTCCATCCCAGGTTGATAACATCCCATCTCATCCCAGGTTGATAACATCCCATCCCAGGTTGATAACATCCCATCCCAGGTTGATAACATCCCATCCCAGGTTGATAACATCCCATCCCAGGTTGATAACATTCCATCCCAGGTTGATAACATCTCATCCCAGGTTGATAACATCCCATCACAGGTTGATAACATCCCATCCCAGGTTGATAACATCCCATCCCAGGTTGAAAACATCCCATCCCAGGTTGATAACTTCCCATCCCATCCCAGGTTGATAACATCTCATCCCAGGTTGATAACATCCCATGCCAGGTTGATAACATCCCATCCCAGGTTGATAACATCCCATCCCAGGTTGATAACATCACATCTCATCCCAGGTTGATAACATCCCATCCCAGGTTGATAACATCTCATCCCAGGTTGATAACATCCCATCCCAGGTTGATAACATCCCATCCCAGGTTGATAACATCCCATCTCATCCCAGGTTGATAACATCCCATCCCATCCCAGGTTGAAAACATCCCATCTCATCCCAAAAACATCCCATCTCATCCCAGGTTGATAACATCCCATCCCATCCCAGGTTGATAACATCCCATCCCAGGTTGATAACATCACATCCCATCCCAGGTTGATAACAACCCATCCCAGGTTGATAACATCCCATCCCAGGTTGATAACATCTCATCCCAGGTTGATAACATCCCATCCCAGGTTGAAAACATCCCATCTCATCCCAGGTTGATAACATCCCATCTCATCCCAGGTTGATAACATCCCATCCCAGGTTGATAACATTCCATCCCAGCTTGATAACCTCCCATCCCATCCCAGGTTGATAACATCCCATCTCATCCCAGGTTGATAACATCCCATCCCAGTTTGATAACATTCCATCCCAGGTTGATAACATCCCATCCCATCCCAGGGCGATAACATCCATCCATCCCATCCCAGGTTGATAACATCCCATCCCAGGTTGATAACATCTCATCCCAGGTTGATAACATCTCATCCCAGGTTGATAACATCACATCTCATCCCAGGATGATAACATCCCATCTCATCCCAGGTTGATAACATCCCATCTCATCCCAGGTTGATAACATCCCATCCCATCCCAGGTTGAAAATATCCCATCCCAGGTTGATAAATATCCCATCTCATCCCAGGTTGATAACATCTCATCCCAGGTTGATAACATCCCATCCCAGGTTGAAAATATCCCATCTCATCCCAGGTTGATAACATCCCATCTCATCCCAGGTTGATAACATCCCATCTCATCCCAGGTTGATAACATCCCATCTCATCCCAGGTTGATAACATCCCATCTCATCCCAGGTTGATAACATCACATCCCAGGTTGATAACATCCCATCCCAGGTTGATAACATCCCATCTCATCCCAGGTAATAACATCCCATCCCAGGTTGATAACATCTCCATCCCAGGTTGATAACATCCCATCCCAGGTTGATAACATCCCATCCCAGGTTGATAACATCCCATCTCATCCCAGGTTGATAACATCCCATCCCAGGTTGATAACATCCCATCTCATCCCAGGTTGATAACATCCCATCTCATCCCAGGTTGATAACATCCCATCCCAGGTTGATAACATCCCATCCCAGGTTGATAACATCCCATCTCATCCCAGGTTGATAACATCTCATCCCAGGTTGATAACATCACATCCCATCCCAGGTTGATAACATCCCATCCCAGGTTGATAACATCCCATCCCAGGTTGATAACATCCCATCCCAGGTTGATAACATCCCATCCCAGGTTGATAACATCCCATCCCAGGTTGATAACATCTCATCCCAGGTTGATAACATCCCATCTCATCCCAGGTTGATAACATCCCATCCCAGGTTGATAACATTCCATTCCCAGGTTGATAACATCTCATCACAGGTTGATAAATATCCTATCTCAGGTTGATAAACATCTCATCTCAGGTTGAAAATATCTCTATCTCTGTGTTGATAACTTATCTCTATCTCAGGTTGGATATCATCTCATGCCAGGTTGGATATCATCCCATGCCAGGTTGATAATATCTCATCTCAGGTTGATAACATCTCATTCCCAGGTTGATAACATATCTCATCTCTGTGTTGATAACATCTCATCTCAGGTTGATAACATTCATCTCAGGTTGATAATATCTCATCTCAGGTTGATAACATCTCATTCCCAGGTTGATAACATCCTCATCTCAGGTTGATAAAATATCCCATTCATCTCAGGCTGATAAACATCCTATCCCATCCAGTGTTGATAAATATCCCATCTCAGGTTGATAAATATCCTATCCCAGGTTGATAATATCATCTTCATCTCAGGTTGATAAATATCTCATCTCAGGTTGATAAATCTCATCAGGTTGATAACATCCTCATCCCAGTGTTGATAACATCTCATCCCAGGTTGAAAATATCCTATCCCAGGTTGATAAACATCCATTCATCTCAGGTTGATAACATCCTATCCTGTGTTGATAACATCCTATCCCAGGTTGATAACATCTCATCCCAGGTTGATAACATCCTATCCCAGGCTGATAACAAATCCCATTCCCAGGTTGATAAATATCCTATCCCAGGTTGATAACATTCCATCTCAGGTTGATAAATATCTCATCTCTGTGTTGATAATATCTTCATCTCAGGTTGATAACATCTTGTGGTTGATAACATCTCATTCATCCCAGGTTGATAAATATCCTTATCTCAGGTTGATAATATTCCATCCCAGCTTGATAACCTCTATCCCATCTCAGGTTGATAACATCCTATCTTCATCCCAGGTTGATAAATATCCCATCCTGTGCTTGATAAATATTCTCATCCTGTGTTGATAACATTCCATCCCAGGTTGATAACATCTCATCCCAGGTTGATAACATCCCATCTCATCCCAGGTGATAACATCCCATCCCAGGTTGATAACATCCCATCCCAGGTTGATAACATCCCATCCCAGGTTGATAACATCATCCATCCCAGGTTGATAACATCCATCCATCCCAGGTTGATAACATCCCATCCCAGGTTGATAACATCCCATCCCAGGTTGATAACATCTCATCCCAGGTTGATAACATCCCATCCCAGGTTGATAACATCCCATCTCATCCCAGGTTGATAACATCTCCATCCCAGGTTGATAACATCCCATCCCAGGTTGATAACATCCCATCTCATCCCAGGTTGATAACATCCCATCTCATCCCAGGTTGATAACATCCCATCCCAGGTTGATAACATCCCATCCCAGGTTGATAACATCCCATCCCAGGTTGATAACATTCCATCCCAGGTTGATAACATCTCTCATCCCAGGTTGATAACATCCCATCTCATCCCAGGTTGATAACATCACATCCCAGGTTGATAACATCCCATCCCAGGTTGATAACATCCCATCTCATCCCAGGTTGATAACATCCCATCCCAGGTTGATAACATCCCATCCCAGGTTGATAACATCATCTCATCCCAGGTTGATAACATCCCATCCCAGGTTGATAACATCCCATCTCATCCCAGGTTGATAACATCCCATCCCAGGTTGATAACATCCATCCATCCCAGGTTGATAACATCCCATCTCATCCCAGGTTGATAACATCCCATCTCATCAGGTTGATAACATCCCATCCCAGGTTGATAACATCTCCATCCCAGGTTGATAACATCCATCTCATCCCAGGTTGATAACATCATCCCATCCCAGGTTGATAACATCCCATCCCAGGTTGATAACATCCCATCCCAGGTTGATAACATCCCATCCCAGGTTGATAACATCCCATCCCAGGTTGATAACATCCCATCCAGGTTGATAACATCCCATCCCAGGTTGATAACATCCCATCCCAGGTTGATAACATCCCATCCCAGGTTGATAACATCCCATCCCAGGTTGATAACATCCCATCCCAGGTTGATAACATCCCATCCCAGGTTGATAACACATCCCATCCCAGGTTGATAACATCATCCATCCCAGGTTGATAACATCCCATCCCAGGTTGATAACATCCCATCTCACAGGTTGATAACATCCCATCCCAGGTTGATAACATCCCATCCCAGGTTGATAACATCTCCATCCCAGGTTGATAACATCCCATCCCAGGTTGATAACATCCCATCTCATCCCAGGTTGATAACATCCCATCCCAGGTTGATAACATCCCATCCCAGGTTGATAACATCCCATCTCATCCCAGGTTGATAACATCCCATCCCAGGTTGATAACATCCCATCTCATCAGGTTGATAACATCCCATCTCATCCCAGGTTGATAACATCCCATCCCAGGTTGATAACATCCATCTCATCCCAGGTTGATAACATCCCATCCCATCCCAGGTTGATAACATCTCATCCCAGGTTGATAACATCCCCCATCCCAGGTTGATAACATCCCATCCCAGGTTGATAACCATCCCATCCCAGGTTGATAACATCCCATCTCATCCAGGTTGATAACATCCCATCTCATCCCAGGTTGATAACATCCCATCCCAGGCTGATAACATCACCATCCCAGGTTGATAACATCCCATCCCAGGTTGATAACATCCCATGACAAGGTTGATAACATCCCATCCCAGGTTGATAACATCCCATCCCAGGTTGATAACATCCCATCCCAGGTTGATAACATTCCATCCCAGGTTG
>NW_027036230.1:0-13266 GCF_034236695.1 Oncorhynchus nerka
TCTCTCTCTCTCTCTCTCTGTTTCTCTCTCTCTCTGTCTCTCTCTCACTCCTCTCTCTCTCTGTTTCTCTCTCTCTGCTCTCTCTCTCTCACTCTCTCTCTCTTCTCAGCTTTCGCACATGACACACTCCAATCAATACACTCCCACTGGCTGCCTCTGTTTGCGCTCTAATGAATAGATTGCAATGCAACACTGCTACTAATTGAATTTGGTAGCAACACTAGGACCACACAGATTGTTACCTATTTAAACAAACTACACTGATTCGGCTGTCCCCATAGGAGAACCATTTTTGGATCCAGGTAGAACCCTTTTGTGATCCATGTGTGGAAAGGGTTCTACATGGAACCCAAAAAGAGTTACTTCCTATCTGGAACCAAAGGGTTCTACCTGGAACCAAAAAGGGTTCTTCGAACTGGACCAAAAGGGTTCTACCTGGAACCAAAAAGGGTTCTTCGAAGGGTTCTCCTTTGTAGCACCTTTTATCTAAGAGTGTACTGATATACAGTAATATGAGTTGTTAGGGAATTATAAACTAGATCAAAAACTGAATGAACAGGGTGTAAGATTTTAACATTTTGCTGATAGGCTTCAGTTGTGTGTATTCATGTGTAGACTTACTGTGATTACATAATAAGATGTGACCTATTCCTCTCTACAACCACATGATTCTTTATAAGGGAGGTGGTTGATAGTGAAAATGTACCACAATACATCCCTATCCTCGGTGTAGCGGTCGCCTACCCACTTACCTCGTCACAGTGGTCCTCATAAGCACTCTTGCCCTGGGGCAGGGAATGAGTGATGCTCCCCTTGGCTGGTGGCTGGTGGCCCGAGGTGGAGGAAGTGGGGGTGTGACAGAGGGGTGTAACCAAGCAGGCGGGGCGGGCTGGCTGGCAGATGGTTCAGTCTGAATGACTGACTGACTGATGGGGCTGACTCAGACACACACACACACACACACACACACACACACACACACACACACACACACACACACACACAGGGAGGGTACCACATCAAGGGTTACTGCCTCTCCAGTGAGTTAACTTGTCACCTCGTTTGACATTTACTCACAGTGCCATTTTCTCCTCCTCTCTCCTCTCAGCTGTCCTCTCTCCTCTCAGCTGTCCTCTCTCTCCTCTCAGGTGTCCTCCTCCCCTCTCAGCTGTCCTCTCTCCCTCAGCTGTTCTCTCTCTCTCTCAGGTGTCCTCTCTCCTCTCAGCTGTCCTCTCTCCTCTCAGGTGTCCTCTCTCCTCTCAGGTGTCCTCTCCCCTCTCAGCTGTCCTCTCTCCCCTCAGCAGTCCTCTCTCCTCTCAGCTGTCTTCTCTCCTCTCAGCTGTCCTCACTCCTCTCAGCTGTCCTCTCTCCCCTCAGCTGTTCTCTCTCCTCTCAGGTGTCCTCTCTCCTCTCAGCTGTCCTCTCTCCTCTCAGCTGTCTTCTCTCCTCTCAGCTGTCCTCTCTCCTCTCAGCTGTCCTCTCTCCTCTCAGCTGTCCTCTCTCCTCTCAGCTGTCCTCTCTCCTCTCAGCTGTCCTCTCCTCTCAGCTGTTCTCTCTCCTCTCAGCTGTCCTCTCCTCTCAGCTGTCCTCTCCTCTCAGCTGTCCTCTCTCCTCTCAGCTGTCCTCTCCTCTCAGGTGTCCACTCCTCTCAGCTATCCTCTCCTCTCGGCTGTCCTCTCCTCTCAGCTGTCCTCTCCTTGCAGCGAGGTGGACAAAGTGTATGTACACCTAGCTTATCAATTCCTGCTCCTGGCTTTCAGTCATAGACTACTCAAGCTCACAGTACTCCAGAGAATATGTAATGGACAGCAAAGCTGGCATTGATAAAGCTGATGTTTTATATCATAAGAAAGCTTTATTATATACTTAATAAGAGTAATTCATCATATTTCTCACCGTGTTGAAAATAGCATTGTCTCAGTGTCTTAAGCTAACTGACTATACCAGGTAGTAACCGTGTATATCTCAACCCCCTCTTAATTGAATGTTCTCCTCCTGTCACAGTCTTTCTGTGAGGAACACCTTTTAGTGACCACAGCAGCTGCTCCCTGGCCAATTAGCACTGTATAAGGTGCCAAGGCAAATATTTAGCGAATTATCAATATTTAATAGCCTTTTTTTTAAGCCAGCTCCTTTCCTAAGGTCCAGCAGATGCTATTAAATCTCACCCCATAGATACACAGTTATGATGTGTAATAACTACTGGAATATAAAAGAGATGAATAATTTACAGCGGGCTAACAAATTAAGGCCTTCATTAAAAAAAAAGAGAGAAAAAACTAGCCAGGGCTTGCAACCATTCTGAATAAAAACCCAGTCCAAGGTAATGCTCAGGCTCTCCCTGATAAAGAATTACAGCATTAATTCAGCCAAAGTGAACTTATTGCTCCTATTCCTTTCACAGCGATCCCTGGAGCATTCAACGTGGGGATGGAGGACTGGAATGATAACTGCCTTTCTCTGAGAACAACTCTCTCCTCTCTTATTTCTATTCTTCCATCAAATTCATTATTTTGTGTGTGTGTGTGTGTGTGTGTGTGTGTGTGTGTGTGTGTGTGTGTGTGTGTGTGTGTGTGTGTGTGTGTGTGTGTGTGTGTGTGTGTGTGTGTGTGTGTGTGTGTGCATCTGCTTCTGTTTCTGTGTCTGTGCTGAGTACACTGTGTATGTGTGTCTGTGCTGAGTACACTGTGTATGTGTGTATGTGCTGAGTACACTGTGTATGTGTGTCTGTGCTGAGTACACTGTGTATGTGTGTATGTGCTGAGTACACTGTGTATGTGTGTCTGTGCTGAGTACACTGTGTATGTGTGTCTGTGCTGAGTACACTGTGTATGTGTGTTCTGTGCTGAGTACACTGTGTATGTGTGTCTGTGCTGAGTACATTGTGTATGTGTGTCTGTGCTGAGTACACTGTGTATGTGTGTCTGTGCTGAGTACACTGTGTATGTGTGTCTGTGCTGAGTACATCGTGTATGTGTGTCTGTGCTGAGTACACCGTGTATGTGTGTCTGTGCTGAGTACACCGTGTATGTGTGTCTGTGCTGAGTACACCGTGTATGTGTGTCTGTGCTGAGTACACCGTGTATGTGTGTCTGTGCTGAGTACACCGTGTATGGTGTGTCTGTGCTGAGTACATCGTGTATGTGTGTCTGTGCTGAGTACATCGTGTATGTGTCTGTGCTGAGTACATCGTGGTATGTGTGTCTGTGCTGAGTACACTGTGTATGTGTGTCTGTGCTGAGTACACCGTGTATGTGTGTCTGTGCTGAGTACACCGTGTATGTGTGTCTGTGTGTGCATGTTTGGTGTATGTGCCCGTATATGTGTGAGGGTTTCACCTTTTTCCATTTGGTACAATTGCTGAGGTTAGCCTATGAATACTGTGATGTTTACTCTGGGTTTTCTCCCTAGAGGGACTCGCTAGGAACCACTTCCCTGCCAGAGCGCCATTGTGTGTACACGCACGCACGCACACACACACACACGCACGCACACACGCACGCACGCACGCACGCACGCACACACACACACACGCATGCACGCACGCACGCATGCACACACACACACACACAGACACACGCACACGCACGCACGCACACGCACACACGCACACAGTGACCTCTCAGGGTCCTCTGTGGAATCATATGGACATAGATAAGATACCTTTGATGTGGGGATCTGCGCTGGCATCTTAGCTACATTTCAATACCAGTAAGAGCCATTCAGTCAAGTGATGTCCTTTATAAAATCAAAATAAAAGGCTGACTGGTGTGTTTGATGATGTCATGTGGTTTGATGTAACCAAGTACATAATCCAAACTCTCTCAGCATGACAGGTATAAGATGATACAGGTTGCCTGCACATCGTAGACTGGAGAATACAGTCAGATGGTGATGTCTTAAGCCTTTAACATTAAAGCGGGTTAAATTCCCTCAGAGTAAACAGAGCTCCGGTTGTGTAAACTAGAGAGCTGAGGCACCTTGTGAGGAAAGAATTGCTAAAGGAGCGATCGCTGGAGGCATCTTCACACAACACTGAGATATGGCTGCTGTTTCTTCTTGCATTTTATTTGAATTGTGATGAAAAGATCACGGAAGGTGGCACTTATCTCCGCATATCACTCAGTCATAGCTTAACCCAGGTTTTTAATATTTTTGACTACATTCTAATTTGAGATGTGCCAGGTAACTTGACATGGTATTTCCTGAGTTCCCTACGAGGCCTTTAGGGACTTAACCTGTAGTCGGGTGAAGGAGGAGAAAAAGCAATTCAATTTCCCCAAGGATACGCATGCAGAGGGTAGGAAAACATCAAGAGGCCAGCTTTGATCGTTTACATCCTGGCTCTTTATAGATTTGACAGGCACTCGCCGCAAATGTTTTGAGATGGATCAGCAGGTTAATTCTACCATACGCAGATCATGTCCAAATGCTTATCTCAAAAACATAAACGGCACTTTCTAATACCGTGAAAAGCTAACTCTGTTGGACCTGTGCTGGATTAAGCCAATTTGACTCATTTTCATGTATTGACTGAGATGTGTTGCTATTGTCAACACAGTAATTATATTCAGTCATATCAGTGGTGTAGTCAGTGTAGCACCTGGTCTGAATAACGCCGAAGCAACGTTGGCCTTTAAATGGGTCAATCCATCCATTCATCCCAACAAAACAACTACTTTTCAGATTTAGGGTTGAACTTGACATCAGACATGCTTGGATTGAATTGTTTGGGCGCAAATCTCCCATTGACAGCAATGCAGGATTTGCGTGAGAATCCTAGCTAAGCACAGAGATCTTCAGTCAGGATTTGGCCCTTAGTGGTTCAATATGCTGTGAATGTGATGCCATGGGACATGGTTAGGTGCAAGCCCTTCAGGCCTAATCCAATCTCATCGTCAGACCTGGCTCTCCTGGCTACAATAAAAAGGAATGTAGCTGGTAAACTTGTGGGGGTAGATCTTATAGGAACACATCTCTACAGATGATATGTCAGCCTTCTCAGAGACAACAGGATTGTGGAGGTAGCTTGTTTGAACAGAATATGCACAGTGGCATGTTCTTTGCTTCACTAACGGTCCTTGTATGATCGCTGCTTGAGGGAAAGAAGATGCCTGATAAGTGTGTCTGCTGGTCGTTAATATCACGTTAGCACAGCTTCGATCTCTCGGCGAATACAAAGCCAAAATGTATGGGCGTAGAGTGGATTTGGTTTTTCACTGAAATACATTTGATTCTGTAGTAAGAGCCACAGTGGTTTTTCATTTGGCAATTTGTTCATAATGATGATTTTATTCCACCCAAATACACATATTTCTCAATCTGTACCTGCACATTGGATCTTTATGATATTAATCCTTAATGTGTCTGAGGCAGTGAGGAATTTTACATCATCATTGACCTTATACTTTAAAGATGGAAACCACTATTACGACTTAAACACACTGTTTTAGTATCCAGATGTGGTAAAGTGATTGGTGTCCCCGTGCTTATCGTTATGAACGGTATTTAGATGTGACAAGTGTATATATCATATATATGTCAGAACAAACCCTAAAGTGTGTGTATATATCATATATATGTCAGAACAAACCCTAAAGGTGTGTTTATATATCATATATATGTCAGAACAAACCCTAAAGTGTATATATCATATATATGTGAACAAACCCTAAAGGGTGTGTATATATCATATATATGTCAGAACAAACCTAAAGGTGTGTATATATCATATATATGTCAGAACAAACCCTGAAGGCTCTGTAAACCATGATGACAAGTGATCAGGCGATCATAAAACACAAGATCTGATTGCCGTCAGAAGCCGAATCCCCTGACAGGGAACATGTGGGTGTCTTGGATTGCTAATCGAGGGCCGATTTGAAATCCAATCGCTGATTAATATTGTGTGCTTGTATTATGACGATATTAAAAACCTTCTTGTCCCAAGGACACATTTCCATCCAACAGGCAAAAAAAGACATGCATTTCGAATGTGAGATGTATTTATTTGACTCAAATTTAGGTAGGAAAATGAATCACGTGGGAGGTGCTAATGAGACAGAGTAAACCGCACAAGGTCGTTCTCGGCAAGAGCAGAAATTCCATCGCTGTGGGGCACAGAAGACAGAACTTTTGTTTTAGCAGACTGCCCATCAAATAAGCACTACCACAGGTTTCATACAGATTTCTGCAGTCGTCTGAAGGCATGAGCGGCCCCACTCCAAATGAGTTACTCCGATAAATCACCATTAATTAGCTAATAAAAGCCAGCAGGTGGTTACCGGAGCCCAAAGACATTCTCTGGTTGTTTGAATGATGTATATTACACTGGCGCACTGATAAAGTAGATGACGGTGGGGAGGGACAACAGACAGGAGAACGCCTGGGCTGGGAGGGCCCTTGTGTGGGCTAATGCCCTGTTCAAATCTCCTGCAATCCCCCAATCCCACCCACAGGAATACAAGCAGCTCTGACCCTGCTCCAAATAACAGAATGCACAGTGTTCCAGTGCTGAGTCCCAGGCATATTACAACATTGATTATGCATGCAGAATACAAAGTTACCTCCCTCCTTCCCCATAAGAGCTGATTGGATGTGTTTCTCTAGTTAGAGGAAGACAATTATTACAACAGGAGACAGGGCATAATACACTGACCTTTGACCTTGGGATGGGGTTGTTAATTAAAAAATGTCTGAATCTACACAACAACGTTCAAACTCTTTAGGAATTTGTGTTGAGAAGGTTTAATGCTATTGATGCCATGTACACTTATAATGATGCTACGCTGATGTACTACACTAATGCATTGACACTGGTACAGTATAGTGAGTGAGTGATGCTAATATGGTAGAGATGCTAAGGCTGTGGTAATGCCCACCCTCTGTGGATTCCAGCCCGTTACACTGTTGTCTCAGCCCCTAGAGGCCCCGTCTCCTTATACTTGGAGGTTTTATCTCCCCAGCCTACCAGTGATCTCTTTATTGCTTTAAGTGCGTTCACACAGGCAGCCCAATTCTGATCTTTTCCACTAATTGGTTTTTTAACCAATCACATTAGATACTTTTCAGAGCAGAGATCTGATTGGTCAAAAGAAAGATCAGAATTGGGTTAACGGTCTAAATGCAGCCAAGTGTTGCCCCAGTACTGGACAGGATGGGAATGAAAGGCCATGTTAACACAGCTTGTGTTTGTCATAGTATGGGGTATTTTCGGTTTGGTATTAACATCTTATGATATTGTATTGTCTTGATGCTTTTCCAGTATTTATGTGCAGTGGTTTTTAAAACTTTTTCCCTGAACAGGCATGTCATTATCTATACAACCTTTGCATTACATTATACCATTTTAGTGTCATAATATAGCATACCAAAAGCTAATTCTTATCGTGACCCATCTTTATAACTTAACTTTGCTCTGCCATTGCAAGTTTCACAGCCAAGTGGCACACACACACACGCACACATACACACAAACACAAACACACACACATACACACACACACATACACACACACACACACACACACGAACTAGAACTTTGCTTCTTTCCTACTTGGTAAATGAGCTTTTTCTCTGGGCTAGATGTCTGAGGCAGTGACTTGGCAGCGGGTAAAAGAAATGCATCCACCCAAGTGGGACAGGAAACAGATGGGACACTGATTACAGTGTTGTTTACAGCTGTTTGGGTCCTTCTACTACCATATAGAGGTCAGAGAACTGTGTGTCTGTGTCGTTTTACTCTAAGTCTCATCATCAACATCTACTCAGCATAGACACACAGACAGAACTTTATGATAGTAATGCATTGGGATGCATGCTACCACAGAGGTCAGAAACAGTATGTCTATGCAATTTCACTGTAAGGCACATCCAACATCTCAGTGTAGAATCATAGACAGAACATGATGATTAAAAATACATTGTAGGTGGTTGTGTAATGTCTGGAGAGTGATGGGTGTGGAGTCAGACGCAGAGGGCGGGAGAAAAAACGGCTTTAATGTCCTCAAGCCACAGTAGCAGGTACAAACATGGTGAAGCCCAAACACAGGCGCAACAAACCCAAAACCACTGTTACAAAAAATACCAGACAGGAAAACCCAAAAGTCAATAAACACCACTAACGTAGAATAACCACAAGCCCTTTAAACACCTGCTGGCTAAACCAGCAAATAACACCCATCCCAAAACCCCAACAAGGAACAGGTGAAAACAATTAGACAACAACAAACGAAAAGGAAAAAGGGATCGGTGGCAGCTAGTAGACCCGGCGACGACGCACCGCCGAGCACCGCCCCGAACAGGAAGGGGAGCCACCTTCGGTGGTATTCGGGACAGACAGTATGCTTCTCATGACTGGGATATCTCAGTGCTCCATACTCCCCTATAAAAGGCAAACCTCAGTAGCCACACGTTTGGTCTAGAATCTTTGATCTGTTGTACTGGCCAGGTAATTTATCTGATTAATGTGGTATTTAGTTTCCTGACACAAGAACAAGCCAATCGATCATAATATAATAATGTAGTATCAGAAATTGCTGTCTGTCTAGACAGAAATTACTTTGTAAAAAAGAAAATTGGTAGTTATGGCATTTGCCTTTGTAGGGCAGTATAGCTACTAGCATTATCATAATAGTACATGTTGCATTTACAATCAAAATTGTCTGGAAAATGTGTAATTTGATCATTCAAAATGACATGCGATATATCAGTGTGTAGGGTTATAACTGTGCATAGGCTGACAGAGTGATAACCTGGTCTGTTGGTTTTATTTTTCTCCGATGTTACACAATATAATAATGAATGTGTTGTAGTACAGGAGGTTGATCTGTTTAGACATGTGTTTTCTTGACTATGATTAATGCCATTTGACAAATACACACAGCGGCTGACTGGAGGTCAGCTACAGAAAGATTTCAAAATGGGGAGTTAAAAATGTCTGGGTAACTCCTATGCCTCAATGTGCTATGTACTGAATATTCTACCTCCAGCTTCACCGTAAATATATATATTGCTGCCACCAGCCCCATTGAAAGTCAGTATTACAGGAAAGCAGTCTCTTATTTTTTCTGTATCACACTAAACAGAAATTGCCACAATTAGTGCCTTGTGCCCCTTTAGGTCTCCAACCTTGGCTATTGCTGTTCTCTGTCCCTTCAACCTGGTCATGTCCTTCGGATGGTCTGATGGCACACGTGGTGCATAGTATGCTGTAACTACAGCAGAGTTACTTGTTCAATTCCTACCTTTAAAAGGAAAAAATAGGTTTCTTCACTAGCGTCAATAATCCAGAGTAATACAGATGTGAAATGTATACAACTGCATCCCGATGAGATTTGGTTTCATGTGGCGAAATTCAGATGAACAATGTCTTTGTGCATCTACATTGCTTGCTGTTTGGGGTTTTAGGCTGGGCTTTTACAGCCCTTAGTGACATCTACGGATGTAAAAAAAGGGCTTTATAAATACATTTGATTGATTGATTGATTGGTCTGTTAACAGAGTGATAACCTGGTCTGTTCACAGAGTGATAACCAGGTCAGTTAACAGAGTAATAACCAGGTAACAGAATGATAATCTGGTCTATTAACAGAGTGATAACCAGGTCTGTTAACAGAGTGATAACCAGGTCTGTTAACAGAGTGATACCCTGGTCTGTTAACAAAGTGATAACCAGATCTGTTAACAGAGTGATAACCTGGTCTGTTAACAGAGTGATAACCAGGCCTGTTAACAGGGTGATAACCAGGTAACAGAGTGATAATCTGGTCTATTAACAGAGTGATAACCTGGTCTGTTGACAGAGTGATAACCAGGTCAGTTAACAGAGTAATAACCAGGTAACAGAATGATAATCTGGTCTATTAACAGAGTGATAACCAGGTCTGTTAACAGAGTGATACCCTGGTCTGTTAACAAAGTGATAACCAGATCTGTTAACAGAGTGATAACCTGTTCTGTTAACGAAGTAGATAATCAGGCCTGTTAACAGGGTGATAACCAGGTAACAGAGTGATAACCTGGTCTGTTGACAGAGTGATAACCCAGGTCAGTTAACAGAGTGATACCCTGTGTTAACAAGTGTTAACCTGGTCTGTTAACCAGTGATAGCTGGTCTGTTAACAGATTAATAAAGTGATAACTCTGGTCTGTTAACAGAGTGATAAATTCAGGTAATAGATGATAATCAGGTATGTTAACAGAGTGATAACCAGATCTGTTAACAGAGTGATAACCTGGGTCTGTTAGCAGAGGAAAACTTGGTCTGTTAGGCAGAGTGATAAATTCCGGTCTGTTAAACAGAGGATAACTAGGCATGTTAACAGAGTGATTACTTGTGGCTCCAGTTAGTTAATAGAGTGATAACCTGGTCTGTTAACAGAGTGATAACCAGGTAACAGAGTGATAACTAGGTCTGTTAACAGAGTGATAACTAGGTCTGTTAACAGAGTGATAACTAGGTCTGTTAACAGAGTGATAACCTGGTCTGTTAGCAGAGTGATAACCTGGTCTGTTAACAGAGTGATAACCTGGTCTGTTAACAGAGTGATAACCTGGTCTGTTAACAGAGTGATAACCCGGTCTGTTAACGGAGTGATAACCAGGTCTGTTAACAGAGTGATAACCTGGTCTGTTAACAGAGTGATAACCAGGTAACAGAGTGATAACCAGATATGTTAACAGAGTGATAACCTGGACTGTTAATAGAGTGATAACCAGGTCTGTTAACAGAGTGATAACTAGGTCTGTTAACAGAGTGATAACCAGGTCTGTTAACAGAGTGATAACCAGGTAACAGAGTGATAACTAGGTCTGTTAACAGAGTGATAGCCAGGTCTGTTAACAGAGTGATAACCTGGTCTGTTAACAGAGTGATAACCAGGTAACATAGTGATAACCAGGTCTGTTAACAGAGTGATAACCTGGTCTGTTAATAGAGTGATAACCAGGTCTGTTAACAGAGTGATAACCTGGTCTGTTAACAGAGTGATAACTAGGTATGTTAACAGAGTGATAACTAGGTCTGTTAACAGAGTGATAACCAGGTAACAGAGTGATAACTAGGTCTGTTAACAGAGTGATAGCCAGGCTCTGTTAACAGAGTGATAACCTGGTCTGTTAACAGAGTGATAACCAGGTAACATAGTGATAACCAGGTCTGTTAACAGAGTGATAACCTGGTCTGTTAATAGAGTGATAACCAGGTCTGTTAACAGAGTGATAACCTGGTCTGTTAACAGAGTGATAACTAGGTATGTTAACAGAGTGATAACTAGGTCTGTTAACAGAGTGATAACCAGGTAACAGAGTGATAACTAGGTCTGTTAACAGAGTGATAGCCAGGTCTGTTAACAGAGTGATAACCTGGTCTGTTAACAGAGTGATAACCAGGTAACAGAGTGATAACCAGGTCTGTTAACAGAGTGATAACCCGGTCTGTTAATAGAGTGATAACCTGGTCTGTTAATAGAGTGATAACCTGGTCTGTTAACAGAGTGATAACCTGGTCTGTTAATAGGTTCTTCTGACCCTTTAGAGACTCAGCAGTGTCTTTGCTGCTGTGCTAAAGATGAACATTCGGTTCTTCATGACAAATACAGATTTGTTCACTGCCACCTCCCTTCTCAGTACTTCTACTGAAGATGAGGATGTGAGACAAGGGGCAGCAGCTGCCAGCCTGACTGTGTCAGTGTCTGTGACGAAAGCCATCCAACACAAAGGTCGTTTGTGATCGTTAACATTTCTTTATGTCCACATGAATCACTTCCCATGGTTTAGATGAAACCTCGGCCCATTCACTATCATTCCATCAGGCTCTGTGACTGTAGTCTGCATCCAGAGCAATAATAGCCCTCGGCGGTCGACTGGCAGAATATATCCAATAGTAATCAACCTTTTCCAAAGACACCTCGGAAGCAGAAGGTTTCAGTAGTGAAGTGTAATCCAATAAGGAGGTGGAAATACTGCACCAACACGTTTTTGCTGAGACGATACTTTTGGCATATTGAGTATTTGCACGGCGGGATCACTTAAGGGTTTGTCACCTGTATGCAATGACAAAATGACATTATCGTACGGTACGGTGGATTGTGGGACATTGATGTAATATTGGAAATGTCTGTTTTCGAACACTCTGGACTCTGGCACTTGTGCGTATTGCTTGCTGCTACCAATAGGAGCACTGATTGTAGCAAGGTTGGAAATGCTGATGAAGAGAAAAGTAGAAGCTGCAGAGATGGCTTCATTTTATATCTGACTGCCTTCCTTTGTGTTCTGTTTCCTAATACATTATAAAGAAACATCTTGGAGGATTCTGATAAGAAATGTCTAGCATTAATCATAGTATTCCTCAGCAAATCAATGCTCCCGTGTCCTGTGTCATGTGACCCTCTGATCTGGAAGGGGGATTCCATTGCTCTCCTTCCATTGTTTCACATATGAAACTGCAAATTAGATTTGTACATGTGATTGTTTTTCACATGTGAACTTGTAAAGAAACTCCACATTTGCTCCATATTCGTAAACCAAATAAATGTAAATAAACACTGTATGGCCTAAAACATGGTTGAAATTATAATTCTGATATCATGGATGGTCAGTCCATGCATCCATAACATAGTGTCTCTCCAGCCACATTCCTCAGATTTTTACCAAAACTTTGGCGAGAGACAATTTGTGAAAGGAAAAATCCACAAAAAAATATATTTAGGTATTTTTTCATTAGTCCACTGTTTATACTGTCCCAAAATGTTTTGCATGTCAAGTTCAGATACATGACTTTCAAAAAGCAAATTATCACTTGCCACATCATCATGATGATGTGTTTCGCGTCATATGAAATTCTTTTCACTTAAGGGAAAACACATGAAAAAGGAACTCTGTGAAACTTCACAAGTGTCCAGAAACCACACTTGTGTGACTAATGTAAAAATGGCACGTGATTTTTTTTCCTCGTGATTTGTTCATGGTTGTATTTTTATTTTTTTGTAAGGGGATCTCTATGACAGTCTTGGCCTGCATGACTGGCAGCTAGTTGGACCAATCAGAGCCATGGCTCTGGGATCAATAATCTAGGGTCAGGTAACATGTATGCACCGAGTGTACAAAACATTATGAACACCTGCTCTTTCCATGACTGACATGGTGAATCCAGGTGAAAGCTATGATCCCTTATTGAGGCCACTTGTTAAATCTCTCTCAAGGGGAGGAGACAGGTTAAAGACGGATTTTTAAGCCTTGAGACAATATGAGGTGTTCTTAATGTTT